>NW_026938864.1:0-86996 GCF_032062105.1 Saccostrea cuccullata | reverse complement strand
CCACTGGTTCAATTGTCTTTATTTTTTTACACGTTATATTCTAGGACCCATTTGTATTATTCTATTGATTTTTTGTAAAAATTGAATCATACATTTTCTGTTAAGAAAACTTAAACTGTCGGATATTTACATGTAAATTTTCAATTCCGACGCTACGTATGATTTATTTTTACTTAATATTTTACTCAGATTTTCCAGTATCAATATGATTTCCTGATTTAAAGTAACAGAAAGGTTATCTTTATCAAAAGTATTGCACAAATATACAATAGATAAATTAATAATTCTAAAATAAGGCTCATTCCCAAGTCGAAAGTCTGATTTCACAATCTTCTTACAGAGGTCTGATAGGCCATATTTCAGAAAATGTGGACAAAAAATATTTGGTTGAATTTCTTTCATATCATGCATAAAAAGAGATTTTGCATCCTAGAACAAAATATAAAAATTTCAGAAAAATTGAATTTGAGGAAAAATTTGGCCTATCTATTGTGTCCGACCTTAAATAGATTGACATAGAGTAGGCTTAGGGCACACTTTTGAACATATCTTAAGGTAAGTCTTATTAGGTAGGGACCTCTTAATTTACTATGATTACCAGACAAGAATTTCATTTCTATTATGCCTGTCACAGAAGTTATGTGCAATGCATCCTTTTACAAGCATAATGACTGAGTCATCATTTTTATTTTCACATTCTAATTCTGAAAATACCAATTGAATTGATGTCTTCAAAGTTTTCCTTCCATTTAAAACCGGGTTCAGGGTCCGTATAATCTGAAAATTTAACACGAATTTTTTTTAATTGTGAAAATCATCACACTATAGAAAAATGTTTCCAATAAATGAACATGAAAGAATTTCTAATAGAGTTAGGCTAACAATAGAAAGTAAAACTATTTATAATCGATCATATAAACTGCTTGTTGTCAGCGAGTTTCAAAATATGAAGAAATTTAGATCCTCCAGTCGTGAATCCTCATTGTTTTCCTAAAACGAAAGTAGACGTTAAAACAATATATAATTTCGATTAGCTTTGTTATTGGACCTTATCTTATACCTAACGTCATTTGAATCCTTTTGCTGGCAGTTTTTTTTTTTGCAAATTTATTAAAACATTAAGCATTAAATGTGTCTGTGCCTACAAGTGCCTGTGCAGGAAAACGAAAGCCCGCCACTATGCGTTTTGCTTAATTTTATTTGTTTTTCTGAAACTTAAAAGCTTACTTGATATTCTTTAATGTTCCAACTTTTTCAAATGATGAAATGCAGATATTTTGAGTCTATATTCGGAGATTGAATCCTAAGACAAATCTACTAGAGGTTCATTTTATTCTCTGGGATTTCCACTTTTCAACACAAGGTCTTAGCGGTTGCCAGTTATTTCGGCTCTAGAATAATTCACCCTTTCATTATTTGGTGTAGGGTGGTTTCGCGCCGATTACGTGTTCGCGCCGAGTGGTATCGCGCCGAGTGGTTTCGCCCCCTTTATCTACAGGTAAGATATGGGTAGTATACAGTATGGCTTCCCCCCGATTACCTGTAATTATACAACTTAGTACCTATTAATTAATTAACCCCAAGCGTTAATGTCATGTGTTGGATGGTGTGTTCCCCGAACGTCTAAAACCTATATAAACAGTATAATTATCACACTCAATTAAGAGGCCCTCTTAGGGGCAAGGGTAGAGTTTACTTGTGTTACCTGTGTTGTCTTGATTTAATATTCTAAATCAAATATATTTATTTTTGAGATAAAATATGAAGTATAAAATATTTATTAGCACTTTTTTCACATTAATTGGGTTTAATTTCTCATCTCTTAAGGGTAGAGTTTACTTGTGTTACTTGTGTTGTCTTGATTTAATATTCTAAATCAAATATATTTATTTTTGAGATAAAATATGAAGTATAAAATATTTATTAGCACTTTTTTCACATTTATTGGGTTTAATTTCTCATCTCTTAAGCTCAGATTTTGAAGCTAGGACAGGTGTAAAATGAGCCATCAAAGAAAAAGTCTTATCTTACTTTCAAAGTATAATAGCTGAACTAACCAGCCTCGTTACCAATTATTCATAATTTATGTTGTTAGTTGAAATTATATATATAAATAAAATTAATAATCTAAGATTTAAGTATAGATTTATTATGGAGACTTAAAACGATTAAAATGTATTCAGAGTAAATGCTTAAAACTTTAGCTAAAAATGGACATAAAAAATCATTTAATACGATAAAAAAATTAAAGAATTCAACGGATGTATTATAAAAAATAAAATAGAATATATCTACAATGTCAAGATCAATTAGGACAATAAAATAAACTTTAAAATTTTCTTATTCAAATTAAGTTATTTTTTTTACTACAAAATTAAAATAAATTCTTTAAAAGTTTAAGTTGAAAAATATTTTTAACATTTAAAAAAACATTTGATTCAACTTTTAGGAATTATTGGTAATTAAGATTTTTGAAACATTGATTAACATAGATTGACTAAAAAACTTAATAAATACTTTGAACATTTGAGTAAAAAATATTTAAAAATTTGAACAACATTTTTATATATATCTTTATTGCCCAAGACATACATCTTATAGCATTATAATAGAATGTAACAAACATCAAATAATAGGTTACGTGACATGGTTATATAAACAAATGTAGTATATTATGGTAAATAGTAACACACTTCAACAATATAGGGTTTATGCATATATTTAATTTATTTGCTCAAAACTTGTTTGAATAAAAATATCTACAATCCGCTGCTTGATGATGGGGAAATCTGTTTTCATTTGAATACTTTCCTGACTATACCAAACATCTCCTAGTCCAATTTCAAACAATTTTTCTTTTATATTTGTAACCCAATTATTTATATTTTTCTTACTCTTTTCACATTCCTCTAGTAACATATTGTAACAGGCTAAGAGAATACAATTTTCACTTTTTAACAATTTGAACCAAAATTTGATAATTCTAAGTAACCTTACCACCTTCAATGGGAGTCTCCCAGTTTCACAATAAATCATTACAGAGTTTGTATTTTTTCTTACACCTAGAACATATTTTAAGTATTGCAAATGTACACTTTCTATATCTTTTGCATTATGAAAACCCCAAATTTCACATCCGTAATTTAAAACACTAGCAACATAAGTGTCAAACCAAGACAACATTGTCTCTGTATTCAAATACAATTCACTTGTTTTAGCTTTTAAAGAAAACATAGCCTTTCTACCTTGTGTAGATAGTTGCTTCTGTGTAATATTAAATTTTCCATTATAATTTAAAAGCATTCCCAAGTAAATAAATTTGTCAACAATCTCAATAGGTTCTCCGTTCAAATTCCATATTTCATTATCACAAATCCCCCCCCCCCATTTCTAAATATAACAATTTTAGTCTTTTCTATATTGATTGTAAGGTCCCAGTTTGTAGTATAATTATACAATGTATTTAACATAGATTGTAATTCATCTACACTTTCTGCAAAAATTACCATATCATCAGCGTACATGAGTGCAAAAAGATTTAATTCTAATATTTGTAATGGTACATTACCCTTTGTTAAAAACTCCATTTCAAAATCATTTACATACAGTGAGAACAATATCGGAGATAATACTTCTCCTTGTAAAAGACCCGTTTTACAATTAAAACATTCTGACAAAGTTTCTGTAGACCGCACACATGACTTCATACCCTGATACATATTACGAATGATTTTAAGTAATTTACCTCTTATACCGATTACACTTATTTTTTCCCATAATTTTAACCTATCTACTGAATCAAAAGCTTTTTTAAAATCAATAAAACAACAATACAAGCGTTTTTTCTTACGTAAGGTGATATCAATTATGGAAGAGAGACAAAATATGGCATCTGTAGTTCCCCTATTTGGTTGAAACCCAAACTGAGCATCTGTAATAATGTTAGTCCACACTTCACTTCACTGACATAAACAACAATACATTTGTATGCATTTCAAGCGCACCGTGAGATGACGCTAGGCTTTATTGTTTCCACACAATATGAATAAAGCAGTATAAAAAGTCTATCAATTTATACAAAACTAAAATAAACACAATATTGAACTGTGCTTCCCTCGCCGCCCAGGAAAAACCATAGATAAAAAACAACACTGATTTATGTTGAAAAAACTATGGAAACCTGTAAGTCCGCAGCAATATTGCGAGGTAAACAAAATGAATGGCGGACTCATTCTCACAAACCTAACTTAAGAAATTACCATTTATTATAATGTACAAAACTTTGACTTGCACGGGTAGAGCGTGCGCTAGAGAATGATTACCAGAAATCTCTTTTACCCATTCGAACACGTCATAACTTAAAACCCATTTCCATTGGCTATTACTCAGTACACAATTACCCCGCATAAGACTTCCGTTTCAACTCAAACAATTCGTTTACATGTCGTTAGGACAATTATTTCTCGCTATACTTCGTAACGCGAGAAATTTTAAGTCCACACTTTACTTCACTGACATAAACAACAATACATTTGTATGCATTTCAAGCGCACTGTGAGGTGACTAGAAATAACCAAAGAAAGGGAGAGAAGTGTGCGTGGTATTTTATTTTATAAACTACCCAATAAATTTCACCCGCATAAAAAAAAAATTCCTACATTTACCGATGGAGGGCTAACTTAATTCCTTTTTATTTATCCAAATTCATTTGTTATTATCCTTTTTAAAAATTATTATTATACATTTACTAACATTTTATTTATTTATTAATTAATTATTTTTTTTTTTTTTTTACGTTTGTTTATAATTATTATATGCACTTCTTATTCTGAACACTTTCTTAATTATATATGGAAACAAAAATATGGAGATTATGTAATTGAAACAAAGATTAAACCCAGATTTATATTACATGGAATACACCTTAAAATGCATGGCCCTTTTCTTCTTGCTTAATATATCTATTTATTATTTACTTATGTATTATTAGTCTTGGTCTTCTTACCTTGGATATCTTTATATGATTATTCAATATTAGCATTATTTTATCATACTTTCCAAATATTTATCTTCAACCAAAATATGACACATTTTAAAATGCTTAAGTGATGAAATATATGAAAAATCTCGATCGTAATAACATGAATCAAATTCCTGAAAATAAAATTTTTGTCAATGTTTTATATAATGTACACAGATTTTGCAACATGCATTTTATTGTCAACTGGACTCCTGCTACAAACCGGCTCTTTAACTGTCTTTTGCTTAGTCTTGAAGAATTTTTACTCGGCTCCTCTAAACGATATGCTGTGCCTCTGTTTGCGTGAATTAATTTCGGTCGAGGCTATTTGGTGGAATAAAACACATCCTAAGAAGACATTTATAACACCGCACAGATTTTACCAGAATTTCTCACACATCCATGTTCGATCTCCGGCTTTCTTTAAATTTTTCACTTTTAGTATGCAGAAGATATTTTGACGTATGCACAAACATCAGACTTCAAAAACTGCCAAATATTGGAAATCTGATATCCTTTTACTGTTCTTACTGCATTTTCATTCCTACAACTAAAAGAATTATAAAATCACTGATATGAAAAATGTTCATTCATGAAAATTCTTTACCAACCATCTTAATTCTCATGAAATAATACCATTCAATTTGAAATCAATGAATGACAAAAATATTTATAAATAAAAATTCTAATTTTCTGTGTCGTTAAATTAAAAGATACGTAATAGACATTTGACTTTTTTTTTTTTAAGCAAGGTATTCTTCCTGTCAGTATTTCCAAGGCTTTTTTTTTCTAAACAACCTAATCGGAATAGAGACAAAATAGACTCTGTAATAACCTTGCTTTAAATCTTTGACAAATCTTAATTAAAATATTTGAGGCCAAACCAATCAATTCGTTTTTCTTCTGCTCAAAAAGAAACTTATTTATGCCATGTGTTTCCAGACACATACATGTATACTTAAAGAATTTAATACACTTCTTTTTTAAAGCATGGCAATCTGTTCATAATGTGTTAAACTCTTGCATCGTCATTTTTTTTTTTAAATATTAATATGTTTCTCGTTCGATATCCAATGAAATTCAAATGAAACGATCAAATCGGCCACACGATCCAACATTTTTTTTTTTTTTTTATTGACATTTTTCATTACTAACTATTACAGTACCAAATATTACCCCTTGAAACAATTAATTTAAAGTACATGTATATCATATCGAAAAATGTTACATTTTTCTAGGTGCCTGTGATGGAATTTACTTTTCACATCCCTAATCAAGATTCTATACAATTTTCGTACGTTAAAATTTGCAATTGGTGATTTTTTTTTTTTTTTTTTTTTATTTTTTTTTTATTATTATTATTATGATTACAAACATACTACATGTAGTATATTTTTTGTCAGGATTCAATTAAAATCCATCCCTTACATCTAAGACATTATATCATAAGATTCGATGTAAAGTGCATACATCTCATGATCTGATGCATCACAATTAAAAGCAAACCATTTTTGTTCAATATATTCAAGATTTTTTTTTTTATTTTAATTTATTTATTTATTTATTTTATTTTTAACGACACACATTTGAAATTTAGCACCATAGTCTACATCTGAGACATCCTTTTGCAAAAATTCAATGTAAATTGCATACATATGATGCATCACAATTAAAAGCAAACCATTTTTGCTCAATGCTTTCAAAACATTTTTTTTTTTTTTTTTTGTCCCACGACAAACATTTGAAATTTAGCACCATAGTCTACATCTGAGACATCCTTTTGCAAAAATTCAATGTAAATTGCATACATATGATGCATCACAATTAAAAGCAAACCGTTTTTGCTCAATGCTTTCAAAACATTTTTTTTTCCCACGACAGACATTTGAAATCTAGCACCATAGTCTACATCTGAGACATCCTTTTGCAAAAATTCAATGTAAATTGCATACATATGATGCATCACAATTAAAAGCAAACCGTTTTTGCTCAATGCTTTCAAAACATTTTTTTTTTCCCACGACAGACATTTGAAATCTAGCACCATAGTCTACATCTGAGACATCCTTTTGCAAAAATTCAATGTAAATTGCATACATATGATGCATCACAATTAAAAGCAAACCGTTTTTGCTCAATGCTTTCAAAACATTTTTTTTTCCCACGACAGACATTTGAAATCTAGCACCATAGTCTACATCTGAGACATCCTTTTGCAAAAATTCAATGTAAATTGCATACATCTGATGCATCAAAGACAAATATTTTGGTTAAATATTTTCACCGTAATTTTGTTTTAGCTGTTGTCCTCCCAAAACCTCAATAAAATATCATAATCTACATCTGAGGCATCACGTAATAAATATTATAAACTTTAACATTTCAACGATATTTGATCTTGAGTAAGATAACATCAAATTAATTTTTCATTGAAACAAATTATACTAGAATTGTTGCTGAATTCAAAATAATGATTTTTTTTTAACCCACTGAAATTCAAATAAGATGCATTACACTACAGCCATTAAAAAAAATGAGTAGGGTAGTTTTTGCAATTAAAATCTTCTAATGATTTCCAATGACCTTTGTAACTACAGTATATGAGACCTGCAGTACTGCAGCCGACTTCTACTTGTACAATTTCATAAATATAAAACTTTAAATCTGAAAATGAATGCATTTCTTTTTTTTTTTACGTCTCAATTAGATTCCAAGAAATTAATTGTCCGATGCCTTTAAAATCAGCAATGTTAATATGATTGAAAAAATAAATCCTTCATTTTAAACACACTTTCATTCTATGCAAACTATAATATAAAAATGTAAATTTTGTCCTCAGCCCAAAACTTTTTTTTTTTTTATTGACACAAAATGCAAACTATATGTCTTTATCAAATCAGTCTCAAAATACCATTAATCTTTTCTTTCTTTCTGTCTTTTACTTCTACTTCTTAAATAAAGGTGGTATGACACAAAGCCTCTCAATTCTTTCTTTAAATAGATGACCTGTTAATGCGTAATACACTACAGCTTTTTACAAAAGATAGCTCATTGCGGTTAGAATTTTACAATACATATACTACACGTATTTTTCTTTTTAACTTGTGTCATTCATTCACCTGAAATCTTAAAATATTAAAGCTTCAAATATCAATCCTCCCATTTTCAATATTATTTTATTTTGACATCTCGACGAACGTTTGCAATATTTTCAAATTACTTATCTTGTATCTCTCTTGTGCAATCACAGCTCAAACGACCCTTTTCTCGAACGTCCCTGTAGCTGATTCCAGTGCTCGTTTTCTTGTACTGCTTGTCGTGCCCTATTTACGGGACACTATTCAATTCTGTGATATCGAAATTCGATGAATATTTTGTTGGAAAATGTTAATTGAAGTCAAAAATTGCCCAACAAATCCTTTTATACGTAAACGGCAAAATAAAGTTCTTTAGAAATAGACGAATTTAACCCCAATGAATGCGCCTAGCGTCCGTCTTACAAAACTTTGACTTGCACTGGTAGAGCGTGCGCTAGAGAATGATTACCAGAAATCTCTTTTACCCATTCGAACACGTCATAACTTAAAACCCATTTCCATTGGCTATTACTCAGTACACAATTACCCCGCATAAGACCTCCGTTTCAACTCAAACAATTCGTTTACATGTCGTTAGGACAATTATTTCTCGCTATACTTCGTAACGCGAGAAATTTTAATTATCATTTGACCATGCGAGTAAACGCTGATTTAGAATTGACGTGAATAATTTACAAAAACAACTGATTAAGCTAATGCCTCTGTAGTTATTTGGGTCTGACATATCTCCCTTTTTAAATATTGGAACTATTATGCTCTCTGACCACATTCGTGGGAAAAAACCAGACAATAATACTCTGTTGAACAATTTACATAGATAAGGCATTAATATTTCTTTAAATTCTATAAAATATTCGTTAATTATTAAGTCTGTTCCATGTGATTTTTCTTTCTTTAATCTGCTAACTGCGTCTGAAATTTCCTTTTCACATATTTCTTTATCAAATTCGTCGAATATAATATTGTCGTCGTCAATGTGTAAGTCTGCGGAAGCCTGCGCATTGCTGTCGGATGTCATTTCTTTGAAGTAATTAAATAAGGTATCGGGGTGTATATTTATTTCATTAATATTTTTCTTCCTAAATTTTCTGAAAAACGCTTTTGGATTTTTTTTTCGGATATAATCGAGAACGTTTCCCTCCTTACGTTTAAACTGTCTTTTTAGCCTAGCCTCCATTATCTTGTATTCCCTTTTTGACTGTATTAGATTCTGGTGCGCGGTCCGAGACTTGTCTTTGTTGAACAGGTGAAGGTCACGTTTGTATAAACCGAGCTTCCTTTTTAATTCTTCTGTAAACCACGGTTTGTCCTCGTGTGTCGTTCTGGATGAGTAACGATTTTTACGCATTGGTTTTCTTTGAATTTCGAAAAAGGGTCCCATGGCCTGTGATATATTAGTAGTAAAGCGATCTATAGATGTGTCAATGGTGTCTTGAGATTCATCCTCTGGGGCCTCCAGTAAAGAATCCAATGTTTCCAGTGCCTTTAATATTTCGGTTTTTGCTTTCTCTGCATAATCAGGATTCCATTTAAATTTTCTTAACTGCCTTGAATTCTGTGTACATTCAGTGTTAATATTAGATTTTTTCTGCTTTTCCGTTTCACTATAAATTGATTTAAATTGGAGATGTAATGGGGCATGATCGGAGAAAGTTGTAAAATTTGACACAATAAATTTTTCAATTAATTCGAAAACATCAGGCGTTGAGATGCAATAGTCAACGACACTCATGCCTCTTGCTCCTATAAAAGTAAAGTCCCTGTCCATTGCCTGCTTATGGCGTCCGTTAAGTATCCTCAATCCACTAGATCTACACAGAGACAGTAGTTTTGCTCCATAGTCGTTAAATCCTTGGTCTGGGTTTACACGCATAGGCAATGCTGTGTCCATTTCATAAGTCAAAATTTCGGCCACATTCCTGAGAATATCATTTTGGAGTACATCATCTGTGATAAAATCATCTTTATGTGTTAGCAGATTCCGGGATATATTCCTCTCCATTTATATACAGCTTATCTCTGATAAGTGATGCTCTTTTTTGGTTTCGTCTTGCCTCATTCATTATTGGGTAAAGTTTGCTTCTCGCCTCTTGAATTTTCTTTGGAAACTGTTCTTGTATGCTAAATCTTGTACCTGCCAATTTTGGGGCATTTTCACGCACCTTTTCTCTTATTCTATATGAGCTAAATTTAACCACAATAGGCCTTGGCTTGTCTCTCTCCTGGTCCACCTTTCCTATTCTGTGCGCCCTCTCGATGTTTTCTCCAATGTGAGGTAGATCTAGTTGTGTCTCACAAAAATCACTTATTAAAGCAGCACATTTCTCCCGTCTGTCCCCTCTATATTCGGCCAAGCCGAAGAACAATAAATTGTCTCGCATGCTTCTACACTGTAGATCGGTTATGGTATCTTCCATTGTTTTCTGTGCCTTTGCTAGTTCAGATATTTGACCTTTGACCTCGTCTGACGTTTTTCTCAATGAACCTTTTGCGTTTCCCATATTCCCCGATGTTTTCTTTAGATTATCCATCTCAGCTTCAACTGTGTGAACTTTCTGCATAACTCTTTCAAGTTTTACGTTTATTTCATTTATCTTTGAGAGTTTTTTATCGATAATTGATAGTTTTAAAAATATTTCACTAACCCAAGTAGGTCGCCCCTGTGCATCATAAGGACGCGTGTTCGAGTGGGCGGGTGGTGGATCTAAATTATTACCCAGCTGAATCAATGAATCATCACACATGCACTTACCATTTTTCGTTTCAATATCCAACCTAAGATGTATCTCCTCATCAGTGCTTTCTGCGTTCTTTGCGTCTCCTCTGGAGTTAACTACTTCTTCTTCTTCCACACTCATGTCCGCCATGTTTGGTAAATACTGCTCGTCCCCTGGACTTAGGTACAATTTATGTCTTACGTTTTTGTTTGGGTTACTGTTTTTTCTTTTTCTTTTTCGCACCATTAGTCTTACATTTAGCTAGCTATATTTTTACTCTTTCTCACTCCCGTAAACCTTCTAAAACTTACAAATATACCATTGAGTTTACTGTGAGCTCACCATGCCACGTAACCGGAACTGCTAAAAAGGTTAGCAAAATTCATTTCATAGGACTTATCGCTAAGATTTTTTCTATATAACTTTGACACAGTCATATAAATGCAGGTAGTTTATTCATACAGTTTTAGACACTGGTAACACAAGTAAACGCTACCTGTGCCCCTCAGAGGGCCTCTTAATTGAGTGTTATAATTATACTGTTTATATAGGTTTTAGACGTTCGGGGAATAAACCCTTTTAGCCAAATTATGACTATATTTGAACTAATTTGGAATAATTAAGACTGGATGTCAAAGTAGATATTTATTTTACAATTAACACAAATTTCATTGACTTTTCAATGAAGGTTGTAATTGTTTTTCATTTGATTTACAATATTAAATTATGTAGAACAAGGATTCTTCTGCATGACGATTATTCTTTGTAAGACTTCCCATTTCATTGCATATACCATTTCTTTATTATATCTTAATATATACATTATAAATAATCAAACGACTATCCGATAAGCGGTATCTTCAGTTATACAGTAGAAACTAATCGGGCGAATCCACTCGGCGCGAACAAGAGATTGGCGCGAAACCACCCGGCTCGAACGCGTAATTGGAGCGAAACCACCTGCATTCCTATATTTTACCACCAACCCCTTATCAACAGATCTACTTTTGAGGCAGAACTTTTGCAAAATCCTATTCGTGAAAAAAAGAAAGCACTTGCTGTTACCTTCAAATCGACATTTAGATATATCGATGTATTGTCAGATAACAATTATAATATAAATTCTTTAGTCAATGTGATCCATCCTGGTGAGCTTGAAATAAAAAAAAATAAAAAAAGAGTCTAACACATTTGTTTCATACTTGGATATTTTACTTGAAAAAGACGTTAATGATAATCTTACAGCCAAACTACATGATATACGCGATCACTATAACTTTTCTCGCTGACAGATAAGTCGGACTATAACGGAGTCGGACTATAACAAACTCGGACTATACAAAAGTCGGACTATAACAAACTCAGACTACCATATATTTTTTATTAATTCATTGATCAAGATGTTAAAAAAATATTTTAAGTAAAAAAAATTAAAATTAAAAATACATGCATGGCAGATAGCATCTTCGCTAGCCAAGGGTTTCTGATACGCTATACTCCCCTCATAAACCCTTGGGTTTCTGAGGAGTACTCTCCTCATAAACCCTTGGGTTAATGAGGGTGAAGCGTATCAGAAACCCTTGGCTAGCAAAGATGGGCAGATAGATGGATTATGAGTTTTTCACCCTATCTTTGGACTTTCAATAAGGCGTGACTTTCTTGGCGCTACGTAAAAGCGAATACTAGTAGATTCTCATTGGTTACGAAATTAATAACATCAGGAACTTTAAATTGGCTACATTCGACCGCATCTCTATCACATGTATATGATTGCACCCATGTGAAAAGGGTCCTTATGGCAATTTTTACACATTTTGAGTTCTTCATGAATTTTGATAGAACAAGTTTAGGAGTTGTCAAATATGAATTTTTATGGTTCTACTCCATCTCTAAGTATGTTTTTCCTTCGTTTATATCAGAGATACTTCTATTTTCTAACAGTGGAATCATGACGTCAGGTTAACAGTACGTCAAACATTGACTTTAATTTTTGTAACGTTCCTAATATGGTTGTAAAGAATCATTTTTTTTAAAATAGTTGTTACAAGTAGTATCCATCAAAGGTTTAGAACATTTTTCTCTCATTTTTTTAAAAATAGTTAATGGTTATAAATAGTATCTATCAATGTATGGTATAAGAGATGTTTGTTTTACACTTCTCTCTCATATTGGACGACAGAAAATTTACACCTCAGAAGATGCAACTTCCGAGCAAGAATTGTTTTCTAAGTATACAGGATGAGTTCAAAAGTTATTTTATTTTAAATTTTAAATTTCATTTTAAATAAAGCAACAATTTTGTTGTTTGGTTGTATATTAATCTGATACATCTTTCCAAATGTGAAAATAAAAAAAAATGTTCCCGGAAACGACAATAAACCAGAATCTACCCAATAATGTAGAATATTTTTTTCTATATATAAATATGATGAAGACAAACATTTGAAAAGCAATTATTTACGAAAATACAATAATTTTAAGGACAATAATTTGATGCAATGTAGATAGATTGCACATTAAGCAATACTCCATAGAATGTTTGTAAAAACAATTGGAAAGAACTCTGTCTTGCATTGGTAATAAAATCTTTATTTTAATTGAAACAATTCACCCTTTTTTCAAACCCAATATTGAACTTTTTTTAATCATTTACTCATAAAATATGCTGTTTAAATAATATAAAACTCACATGCATGAAATAAGGCAGGGTCAGTTCCAGGAATTCCGGTGGTAATTATTTCGGGATGTTGTCATTTGGACGGGGGTAGGCGTTAAATAGGTAAATGACATACTTATACATATACGAGTAGTTGATATGAGCTTAACCCCCCCTCCCACACACACACACACACACACCCTCTCTCACACACACACAAACACACACACAACTAAATACACAACCCAGTTAGACTATAATATTGGGAAATTATTTTTTAATTTATGTTTTAAATAGTAATTCTAAACAATGTCGTTTTTATGCAATCAGCAATCAATCATTGGGCAACACATGCCCGGAACTAGAAACTTGACTGACCACTATCAACGAGTTAAAATGGCACCGAAGCGTAACCATTAATGTAATAATATAATTCCGGGCATTTTGGTTATGATAAAAAACAATTTCAATCTGAATTTCGTTAAACTGTGAAATTGATTTGTCGATCTATTCATCTATTTTAATCAAATACTCAGTAAATAAATCGCGCGTGATAAAAAATAATTTTATGTGTTGGTTTAATAAATCGCACTGTTTAATTTATAGAAAAGATTAATTCAATTGGAAATTAGACTTATATGTTAATGTCACAGACACTTGTTTCGGAAATTAATTTTTAAACCATAGTATAATATATACTATGGGTTAAATTTTTTTTCCAAAACAAGTGCCTGTGGTTCGTGTCCAGTTATGCGTCTGTTACATATACGTAATATCCTCTCATTGGCCAAATTCTGAAATGACAAATTTTTGCAAAGTGGTACATATAGCTAGGTATACTGTTTTCAGTAATGATGTCATTTATTTAATTTCAACACTTACCCCCCCCCCCTTTGCACTTTCTTTTGTGTACGAAAATCTAAAAGGTAAGCTGTGTCGAGGTTTAATAAAAAATACATACCAATGTTGAAAGTATTCCAAATGATTTGCTTTTTATGAATTTCAGTCTGGTTCCATAAAAAAGACATCGATATGCTTAGCATTGGGTGTGTATCATTACCGCTACATTTTCAAAATTGTCAATACCGCTACACGCAACACCACTGCTACAGAAAACATTATATTACTGCTAATGTAGAAGTAGACAAAAACTCTACATTACATCTTTCGTAAGCCAGCGGCTTTTGCATAAATTACATGTAAACGGTTCCTATCGGGGAGGGGGATTAGGACTTTAAGCAGTATTTTTTTAATACTCTCTTTTAATTTAAAACCTATTTTACTGAATAAAACATTTTTAAAAAGTTTAAACCATTATTTATGGATAAAAAAAAGTCTTCACAGAATTGGTAAATGTATGGCAAAACTGCTTTAAAGGACTTTCGCTTGAGGTAATTCTGCCTGGAAATCTAGCCAATTTTATATTCCACTTTCATTTTCTTCTGACTTTTGTTGTAATTCTCCTTCCGGTCAGAAAAGAACTCATATAAATTGTGTCATTACTGGCATTTTCTAATATGTAACTGTATTGATCTTAAATTGCCCATAGATGTATTGATAAAATGTAGCGGCGGTAATAATCACCCAAACTTTCAAAGAAATTTTTACATCCGTAAGAGTTGGGTTTTGGTAATTCAAATGCCTCAATCCCCCATATCTGCAGCCAAAACAAGAATCTTGCAAGCATAATGTTCATGTTTTGTGCAGTGTATTTGTTTTATTTTAAAGCATGTAAAAATAAAACCCGAAATAAATTAATTCATCAAGAATTTTTTTTCCAAAAAAAAAAAAAGATATAATTTGATTTCAATGTACTCTCTCTCTCCCTCATAATTTTTAAAACCTGGCTATCTAACAAATAAAGAAATAAATATTTTAAATGTGCTGATATTATTGAATGATCAGTGCAATGTGAACTATTAAAATCTTGCTATTTTCTTTTTTTTTTACTTTATTTAATTAGATATTTTTATTTATTTAAAAAAAATAACATGAAGATTCGTTCAATTTTTTAGAGGATTGTACAAGAATTTTTATTTAAAAAAATTATTTAAAAAACGTGTTTAAGCTGCTGTTTATTGATATATTTTTTTTTTTATATTAAATCCGGTAGCAAAGCCATGCGAGACGATTATTTAGAAATTAAACTAGATCGAGTGAGGAAAAAAACGTACACTTGCATCGAAATTCCCTCTCTGGTACCTCTCTTGTACCCTGAGTTATCTCTCTTATTTTATTCATAGAAAATCTATCGTATTCTTCTTGTGTATTCTTCTTGAATTGTGAAGCCTTCAAAAGAATTATACTTTAAGTTTAATATCTTTCTTGAGAAGAAGTAAACAGAGCTTCATTTTTTATACCAAATATATGTACATCACATGAAAACAAAATGTTCAAAAGTAAGCCTGCGCCGGTGATTCAATGTTTACATCTTGTGATATAATGGAGCGGATCAAAATCTTTTTGCGATATTATATTTATCTCCGTGTCTAGTACAATATTTAATACATGTACGTGATCTCAAACTGGTCCACATATATCAAAATCTAATTCATTCGTCCATGTATTCAACAAGCCAGTTAATCCATTGTCTGAAGCTTTTGGCAAAATAATAATGAATTATATAGATCATAGAAATAAATTATATAAATACTAGCTTCAACTGTACTAGTACAGGAACCGATCTGTAATAAAATTCGGTCATTTTATTTGATTAAAACTAATGGACAAAAGGATTTGGACACAGATCAAATATGCGAATGAAATTCTATCATTATTATCAATAAATATTCAGATCTACGACAAATTAAGTTA
Organism: Saccostrea cuccullata; assembly: GCF_032062105.1. Classification (NCBI taxonomy): domain Eukaryota; kingdom Metazoa; phylum Mollusca; class Bivalvia; order Ostreida; family Ostreidae; genus Saccostrea; species Saccostrea cuccullata. Next base: position 70,691 of record NW_026938864.1, on the reverse strand, counting down.
GTGTCAAAAACGTAAGTTTACACGTGGTAAAAAAAATCTGCGTTGACACTCACCGTCGATTTGCAACGTCACTTCTTTATGACGTTATTTCTCTGTTTTAGTGAAAATGTCATAAGGACCCTTTTCTCATGGGCGCAATCATATTTCAACAGTGATGGGAAGCTGTGTAAATTTCAGAAGCTAATTAGGTAAAGTTGAGAATGCCACCCCTTACTGAAAGTCCAAACTAAGCCTGTAATGGTAATAAAAGTTCTCTCACGACACAGAGGTGGGGCATAAGTCGTCTCATTGTTATCAACAACAATATAAAGTTCCTGATGTTGTTGATTTCGTAACCAATGAGAATCTACTAGTGTTCGCTTTTACGTAGCGCCAAGAAAGTCATGCCCTATTGAAAGTCCAAAGATAGGGTGAAAAACTCATATCTTTATTTTATTTTTTTTTTCAATATTCAGACTTCTCTTAATCAAGTGATTTTTTTTATTGAAGATTAATACAGATAAATATTATTGATTTGTAGTTTTTACTTGTGAATTTTTCTTTAATATAAAAAAAACATTTTCTTTAAGGATATATAGATATATCTTATAATGTTTTTCTTCAAAACATTATGATGAATTAGTTTAGTCCAAAATAAATATCAAATTGAAATAATTTATTTTACATATTTTCCCTCAAATCCAGACAGAAAACACGTAATGAGGACTCTGATTACCAAACACAGACTTCCTGTGTACTGCTGCGTATACACAGATTTCTGACATCTTGGGTAATGGGGGTCCATTTATTAATTTGACAGGGAGGTCACACATACATTCTTACTTTGACCAACCCTTCCCTCCTCAGGTAACCATACGGTAAAAAAAAAAATGGGTCCTTACTAACAACTTTATTTACGAGCATTTTAATTATCGACGAAGTATTTGATCTACCGTGGATTTTGGGTTTTCATCTAAAATGCAATCATTACGACCCTGGATCCCATCAGCGACAGATGTGTTTCGTACAGCAGAAAAGTATCTCTCCGTATGAGCCAATGGTAGAGAGTGTACCCTTCTACTATGCCACGGCACGGCACACTTTTTGAAATAAGAATTTTCTAAATTTGCAATTTTCGAAACATCTTCATACCCTATGTTGATAGTGAAAAAAAACCCTATGGTCCGAGTTTGTAATGGAATGTCAGACTGGTCGGCCCAACGACTGCTCGGCCCATTGACACCGGCTTCGACGGCTGGATATGACTAGAAGATATGGCGTAAAAGAAGTCAAACATGAGTTATCGTTCATATAATGAGTTATCGTTCATAAGATGCGTAATACGTCATCACTAGAGACTAATTCACTCGTACATGGAATATTCCACATGCACTAAAATAAACAGAAACAAAATAAATATTCTTTAATAATATATAATACATATTTGGTTGGTAATTTATTTCTTATTTCATCTGTAATTTACAATGGAGTTATTATATATAAATCCGTATGCTGGAAAACGGAAATGTCGGTAAATATAAACAATTTATCAATATAAATGTTGGATAAATTAAAGACTAGCGTGGATTGATTTTAATGAAAAATAAAAGGAGTTGAGGTATATTGCTTGACAGAGGCGTAGTCACAAACTTAAAAGTGGGGGGCTCAAGTCCAGAAATTCTTTGACAAGCAAAAAAAAAAAAAAAAAAAAAACTTAAAAAAAAAAAAAAAAAAAAAAAAAAACAAGCAAAAAAAAAAAAAAAAAAACTTAAACTTGCGGGGGCACATGTCAATAAAATATTTTAAAACCAAAAAAAAAAAAAAAAAAAAAAAACACAAATACAAATTAAATTTCCCCAAACTGGGTAGTGGCCAACTTTTTTTTCAAAGACAAATTATTTTCAATTTCATTTTTCCTACACAATTCTTTTATACAACTATGTATTGCTATTCTTTCATATATCTGTGATTTTGTTCTTCATTAAAAAGTGGGGGGGCACAGACATACTCTTGCCCCCCCAGATCTGAAAGTGGGGGGGCTAGTGCCCCCGCTGCCCCCCCTGTGACTACGCCTATGGCTTGATATATTTTCCTTTTATATATTTATTTGTATTTCGATTAATGCAGTTTGGTACTGTGTATTGTGAATAGAGAATGCACGTGGATGGGGGGGTTACCTACTAGAGACAAGCATCTATCGTTAAATGTGGTCCTGTAAGAAATGAAAACCAATGTTGAAATGCTGCAATAAGTTCCTCTCTCCCATTTTTCACTCATGGGAACACTAACAATTGCCGTTGGAAAGCTGCTCGACACTCTGGGTCACTGAACAGTGAAGGACTTTTTTCGTTCCAGCACCGGGAGGGGTGGGGCGGCTGTTTGTCAGAGTTAAGGAGCCCACAACCACACTAAGAGTTTTGAATTATTAAACTTTATGCTTATATTGTAAAGAAAAGGGGGCCCTGGTCCCCTGCACATTGAAGGATCTTTTTCGTGCCAGCGACAAGGGACCTCGGTTTATAAATACGGTCTCATTGGAGGACCGGTCTCCACGTCCTTCAGATGGATTCAAACCTGCAACACAATGATTATCTCCTTAATCAGCGACTTGAAAGTAGACTTTCTTATTACAAGATTTCAGTGGAGAATCCATGAATCTTGAAAGGTGAGAAGGGGGGATGCGCTGTTGTTTATCAGAGTTAAGAGTTTGTCAGTGTTAAAACATACCGAAATATAATAAATATTTTTGATAATATAATATTAAATATATGACATTGTGCTTACTTTATTTATATTTCTTCACTTAAGGCAGTGATTTTTGTTTAATACTTGTTGTGAAATATGTTTGAAATATAAAACAAATTAATGAAACTATTTATAAAGTCCAAATTACTAGATTCATTTCTTATCAAATGACCATGTATTGAAGGGCAGCCCCGCAAGAATTCCGAAGCATTTAGGTTAAAATGTATAGCGACCATTTTACGTACCTAATAAATGAATGGTCTAATAGTTTACATATTGATTAAATTTTGAAGATGGTATCAAATAATGCTTCACTGAGAATTGTACAAAACTTTGATTTTTGTCCAATTAATTGCACCTTGAATTTTACATTAATTGAAGTTCTATGGTCTGCACATGTTTTTATTTAAGATATTGTAAAAAAAGTTATTTGATTTGCAAACAAATATCTTTGTAAATATTTGAATAAATTATATCTTTATTAAGTTAAGATACTTTGAGAAATAATAAATTTTTTTTCTTTTCATCAATTGCAGATAACTCTTCATAAATCTTTAAGGTGAACTTTTTATTTTAAAGATCTTTGAGTCATCCTTTTTAAACAATTGTTTCAGCACTGAAAGGCTGATATTAGCTCTTGATTATTTATATTAATTTTTTGCAGTTTGACCCATTTGTCATGAAAATTATAAACTTTTACTTTGGCCATATCTTTTGAACAGTAGATGCCAAGACATTTATACTTCACATATGTAATTTTCTTTGAATGACCTTTCATTTGATACCAACAGCCTTGATCCTTTGACCTTGAACATGTAGATTTCCGTACTTGTGAAGAAACTTTAACCTTGGCTATAACTTTTGAACGGTAGGGGACAGGACTTTCATACTACAAATACTTCAAACACTTTATCTTTGTGAGAAGTTACTTTATTGGATACCGAGAATTTTGACCTTTTGACCTTTAAGATTGACCTTCTTTAAAAAAGCAAACATTGACCATAACTTTTTAAGTATTATGGCCAGTGCTTTCATACTTAACATATTTAATCCTTGTGAGAAGTTACTTCATTGGATACCAAGAACATTGACCCTTTGACCTTGACGTTGGAGTTTGACCTTCTTTTAAATAAATAATCTAGGTCATAACTTCTGAACAGTTGGGGTTAGGGCTTTCATACTCTATATAAGAATGATATGTGGCAAGACCTTTCATTTTGATACCAATTACATTGACATTTTTGCCTTGATTTTTGTACTTATAAAAAAACCTTTAACATTTTCACAAATTTCACAATTGTTTTCCGTTGAGAAAACCTTATTTTTGGTAACAATTAATTAAATGCTATGTTGCCATATGGGGGCATCAGTGCTACACAAACACATCTTGTTTATTAGGTATTCATATGATGCATTCATTTACAGCACATTTTTTTAAAAGAAAGCATTTAATTTGGATGTAAATAATCATAATCCTACATGTCATTCATTGCTGATGATTTATTTCAGATTGAAATTATTACCATGATCTTAAACGTTTTTTCCTACCTACCTGTAGCTTGTACCATCTAAAAATTCGACATCGAACTCGGCGACTCCTTCCCTGTTACAGAAATTAAAAAGATCAGTTTAACCTGAAGTTATGTCCCCAGAGCTGTCTCAGAGCTTTCTATCACCTACCTGTACCTTGTACCAGATAAGAATACGACAAAATATTCGTGTTATTCCAACCTGCCTGTCATAGATTCGGATTTATTTTATACTGAAATTATTACCCTGATCCTACTTGGCAACTCCTTACCTGTTATGGAGATTCAAAAGATAGGTTTAACATGAAGATATGTCCCTGATCTTCGGGCGTCATCTCACCTACCTGTACCTTGTACCAGATAAGAATACGACAAAATATTCGTGTTATTCCAACCTGCCTGTCATAGATTCGGATTTATTTTATACTGAAATTATTACCCTGATCCTACTTGGCAACTCCTTACCTGTTATGGAGATTCAAAAGATAGGTTTAACATGAAGATATGTCCCTGATCTTCGGGCGTCATCTCACCTACCTGTACCTTGTATCAGATAAGAATACGACCAAGATATTGGTCTTATTCCTACGTGTCTTTCATAGATGCTGATTAATTTTATACTGAATTTCTTACCCTGATCTTACTAGGCAACTCCTTACCTGTTATGGACATTTAAAGGATCTGTTAAACATGAAGATATGTCCCTGATCTCAGAGCATTCTCTCACCTACCTGTACCTTTTACCAGATGAGAATACGACAAAATATTCATCTTCTTCCTACCTGCCTGTCATAGATTCTAATTTATTTTATACAGAAATTATTTCTCTCGTTTTACTCGGCAACTTCTTACCTGTTATGGAGATTCAAAAGATAGGTTTAACATGAAGATATGTCCCTGATCTCAGATCTCTCTCTCACCTACCTGTACTTTGCACCAGATAAGAATACGACAAAATATTCATTTTATTCCAACCTTTCTTCCATAGATTTGGAGTTATTTCATACAGAAATGATAACCCTGGACTTACCCGGCAACTCCTTACCTGCTATGGAGATACCAATGATCTATTTAACATATAGATATTCCCCTGATCTCAGAGCTTTCTCTCACCTACTTGTACCTTGTACTAGATAAGAAAACGACAAAATACTCGTCATAATCCTACCAGTCTTTCATAGATACTGATTAATTATATACTGAATTTCTTACCCTGATCTTACTAGGCAACTCCTCACCTCTTATGGACATTAAAACGATAGATTTAACCTGAAGATATGTCCCTGATTTTAGAGCTTCCTCTCACCTACCTGTACCTTGTATCAGATAAGAATACGACAAAATATTTGTCTTATAACAACCCGTCTTTCATATATTCTGATTTATTTTATACTGAAATTCTTACCCTGATCTTACTAGGCAACTCCTTACCTTTCATGGACATTTAAAGGATAGGTTAAAAATGAAGATATGTCCCTGATCTTAGAGCTTCTTCTCACCTACCTGTACCTTGTATCAGATAAGAATACGACAGAATATTCATTTTATTCCAACCTTTCTTTCATAGATTCTGATTTATTTTATACTGAAATTCTTACCCTGGTCTTACTAGGCAACTCTTCACCTTTGATGGATATTTAAACGACTGATCTAAGAGCCTCTTCTCACCTACCTGTACCTTGTATCACATAAGAATACGACAACATATTCGTCTTCTACTAACCTGTCTTTCATAGATTTTGATTAATTTTATACTGAAATTCTTACCCTGATCTTACTAGGCAACTGCTCACCTTTTATGGACATTTAAGGGATAGGTTTAACCTGACGATATGTCCCTGATCTTAGAGCCTATTCTCACCTACCTGTACCTTGTATCAGATAAGATTACGACAGAATATTCGTCTTATTCCAACCTGCCTTTCATAAATTCTGATTTGTTTTATACTGTTATTCTTACCCTAGTCTTACTAGGCAACTCCTCACCTTTTATGGACATTTAAACGATAGGTTTAACCTGAAGATATGTCCCTGATCTTAGAGCTTCCTCTTACCTACCTGTACCTTGTATCAGATAAGAATACGAAAAAATATTCATTTTATTCCAACCAGTCTTTCATATATTCTGATTTATTTTATACTGAAATTCTTACCCTGGTCTTACTAGGCAACTCCTCACCTTTGATGGATATTTAAACGACTGATCTAAGAGCCTCTTCTCACCTACCTGTACCTTGTATCACATAAGAATTCGACAACATATTCGTCTTATACTAACCTGTCTTTCATAGATTTTGATTTATTTTATACTGAAATTCTTACCCTGATCTTACTAGGCAACTCCACACCTATTATGGACATTTAAGGGATAGGTTTAACCTGACGATATGTCCCTGATCTTAGAGCCTATTCTCACCTACCTGTACTTTGTATCAGATAAGAATACGACAAAATATTCGTCTTATTCCAACCTGTCTTTCATAGATTCTGATTTATTTTATACTGAAATTCTTACCCTGATCTTACTAGGCAACTCCCCACCTTTTGTGGACATTAAAACGATAGGTTTAACCTGAAGATATGTCCCTGATCTTAGAGCTTCCTCTTACCTACCTGTACCTTGTATCAGATAAGAATACGACAAAATATTCGTCTTATTCCAACCTGTCTTTCACAGATTCTGATTTACTTTATACTGATAATCTGACCCTGATCTTACTAGGCAACTCCTTGACTTTTATGGACATTAAGACGATAGGTTTAACCTGAAGATATGTCCCTGATCTTAGAGCCTTTTCTCACCTACCTGTACCTTGTATCAGATAAGAATACGAAAAAATATTCGTCTTATACCAACCCGTCTCTCATATATTCTGATTTATTTTATACTGAAATTCTTACCCTGATCTTACTAAGCAACTCCTTACCTTTCATGGACATTTAAAGGATAGGTTAAGCATGAAGATATGTCCCCGATATCAGAGCTTTCTCTCACCTTCCTGTACCTTGTATCAGATAAGAATACGACAAAATATTCGTTTTATTCCAACCTGTCTTTCATATATTCTGATTTTTTTTATACTGAAATTCTTACCCTGGTCTTACTAGGCAACTCCTCACCTTTGATGGATATTTAAAAGATAGGTTTAACCAGAAGATATGTCCCTGATCTAAGAGCATCTTCTCACCTACCTGTACCTTGTAACACATAAGAATACGACAAAATATTCGTCTTATACTTACCTGTCTTTCATAGATTTTGCATTATTTTATACTGAAATTCTTACCCTGATCTTACTAGGCAACTCCTCACCTTTCATGGACATTTAAAGGATAGGTTTAACCTGACGATATGTCCCTGATCGATCTTAGAGCCTCTTCTCACCTACCTGTACCTTGTACCAGATAAGAATACGACAAATTATTACTCTTATACCAACCTGTCTTTCATAGATTCTGATTTGTTTTATACTGAAATTCTTACCCTGATCTTACTAGGCAACTCCCCACCTTTTGTGGACATTTAAACGATAGGTTTAACCTGAAGATATGTCCCTGATCTTAGAGCTTCTTCTCGCCTACCTGTACCTTGTATCAGATACGAATACGACAAAATATTCGTTTAATTCCAACCTGTCTTTCATAGATTCTGATTTATTTTAAACTGAAATTCTTCCCCTTGTCTTACTAGGCAACTCCTCACCTTTTGTGGACATTTAAACCATAAGTTTTACCTGAAGATATGTCCCTGATCTTAGAGCTTCTTCTCACCTACCTGTACCTTGTATCAGATAAGAATACGACAGAATATTCGTCTTATTCCAACCTGTCTTTCATAGATTCTGATTTATTTCATACTGAAAATCTTACCCTAATCTAACTAGGCATTTCTATTCTTAAGGAACTATATGCCCTACTTGGACCAAACTTGCATGGATGATGCATCTATGACTACCAGACCTGCTTCGGATGCTGGATGTGATACATTTTCCAGACGAGTGACCAGGTTAAAGTTTTTGGAGCAGGTTCATTCCTAAGGAACTATAAGCCCTACTAAAACCAAACTTGCATGTATGATGCATATAGGGATGTACACTACCAGACTTGCTTCGGATGCTGGATCTGACCTACATTTTCATTCCCAAGTAACTATAAGTCCTACCTGAACCAAACTTGCATAGATGATGCATCTAGGGATGGACACTACCAGACTTGCTTCGGATGCTGGATTTGACCTATATTTTTATTCCCAAGTAACTATAAGCCCTACCTGAACCAAACTTGCATAGATGATGAATCTGGGGATGGACACCACCGGACTTGCTTCGGATGCTGGATTTGAATTATATTTTTATTCCCAGGTAACTATAAGCCCTACCTGAAGCAAACTTGCGTGGATGATGCATCTAGGGATGGACACCACTGGATTTGCTTCGGATGCTGAATCTGACCTTTATTTTCATTCCCAAGTAACTATAAGCCCTACCTGAACCAAACTTGCATGGATGATGCATCTTGGGATGGACACTACCAGACTTGCTTCGGATATTCCCAAGAAACTATAAGCCCTACCTGAACCAAACTTAAAAAAATGATGCATCTAGGGATGGTCACTACTAGACTTGCTTCGGATGCTGGTTTTGACCCATATTTTTATTCCCAAGTAACTATTAGTCCTACTTGAACCAAACTTGCATGGATGATGAATCTAGGGAAGGACACCACCGGACTTGCTTCAGATGCTGAATCTGACCTATATTTTTATTCCCAAGTAACTATAAGTCCTACCTGAACCAAACTTGCATGGATGATGCATCTAGGGATGGACACCACTGGATTTGCTTCGGATGCTGAATCTGACCTTTATTTTCATTCCCAAGTAACTATAAGCCCTACCTGAACCAAACTTGCATGGATGACGCATCTTGGGATGGACACTACCAGACTTGCTTCGGATATTCCCAAGTAACTATAAGCCCTACCTGAACCAAACTTGCATAGATGATGAATCTGGGGATGGACACCACCGGACTTGCTTCGGATGCTGGATTTGAATTATATTTTTATTCCCAAGTAACTATAAGCCCTACCTGAACCAAACTTGCGTGGATGATGCATCTAGGGATGGACACCACTGGATTTGCTTCGGATGCTGAATCTGACCTTTATTTTCATTCCCAAGTAACTATAAGCCCTACCTGAACCAAACTTGCATGGATGATGCATCTTGGGATGGACACTACCAGACTTGCTTCGGATATTCCCAAGTAACTATAAGCCCTACCTGAACCAAACTTTAAAAAATGATGCATCTAGGTATGGTCACTACTAGACTTGCTTCGGATGCTGGTTTTGACCCATATTTTCATTCCCAAGTAACTATTAGTCCTACCTGAACCAAACTTGCATGGATGATGAATCTAGGGAAGGACACCACCGGACTTGCTTCAGATGCTGAATCTGACCTATATTTTTATTCCCAAGTAACTATAAGTCCTACCTGAACCAAACTTGCATGGATGATGCATCTAGGTATGGACACCACTGGATTTGCTTCGGATGCTGAATCTGACCTTTATTTTCATTCCCAAGTAACTATAAGCCCTACCTGAACCAAACTTGCATGGATGACGCATCTTGGGATGGACACTACCAGACTTGCTTCGGATATTCCCAAGTAACTATAAGCCCTACCTGAACCAAACTTAAAAAAATGATGCATCTAGGGATGGTCACTACTAGACTTGCTTCGGATGCTGGTTTTGACCCATATTTTTATTCCCAAGTAACTATAATTCCTACCTGAACCAAACTTGCATGGATGATGAATCTAGGGAAGGACACCACCGGACTTGCTTCTGATGCTGAATCTGACCTATATTTTCATTCCCAAGTAACTATTAGTCCTATCTGAACCAAACTTGCATGGATGATGCATCTAGGGTGGACACCACTAGACTTGCTTCGGATGCTGAATCTGACCTATATTTTTATTCCCAAGTGACTATAAGTCCTACTTGAACCAAACTTGCATGGATGATGAATCTAGGGAAGGACACCACCGGACTTGCTTCAGATGCTGAATCTGACCTATATTTTCATTCACAAGTAACTATAAGTCCTATCAAAACCAAACTTGCATGGATGATGCATCTAGGGTGAACACCACTAGACTTGCTTCGGAAGCTGGATCTGACCTATTTTTTCCAAGCAAGCAATTCAGCTGCAACACTATTCAAGATATTCTGATCAAATTTTATATACATACAAATTTTTATGTTGCCTTACTAATATATCCTCGGCGGGGCATTATGTACTATGGACATATTTCTAGTTTAAGAAGGATATGGAAATAACGAACAGTATTCAATCTCAACGTGCATTAAACAAATATACAAAATAAGAGCAGAGCAAACACGGACCTCCGAAACATCAGAGGTGGGATCAGGTGCCATGGAGGAGTGAGCATCCCCTGCCGACCGGTCACATCCGCCGTGTGCTCGTTGTCATAATCAGGAAATAACAGAAAAATACGTGGTCAATTCAAATAATGGACTAACAATTGGTATGAAAAACTTCAGTCAGCATTTCATTCAGTGATAAATTGTATTTGCTGACAAGGTCATTGTATCGACCATAGAATTTGCGAAATGATGACTTTAAACGAGACTGTTGATATTCTTGTTTCATCAACTTGCTTGTCAATAATTTACCTCGTTTAAGAAATTGTTCATACGTAGAGCATGCTCTTGCGTATCGAATCAACTGAGATATAAATACTCCGTATGCAGGTGATGAAGGTATATTGCTGCATAAGTAAGGGAAGTTGACGATAGAAAAGTTAAAGTCATCACGTTTATCATATAGCTTGGTTGTTAGATTACCATTAGTGTCTTTTTCAAGTAAAATATCCAAGTATGAAGCAGAAGTGTCGGACTCTGTGGTATCTTTTATCTCAAGCTCACCAGGATATATCGTGTCGACGAAGGAATGTAAATTATCATTATTAATTGACAATACGTCGTTGATATATCTAAATATCGAGTTGAAGGACACAGCATACGTGTTTTCTTCTTTTCACGTAAAAGATTTTGCATAAATTCTGCTTCATATGAATATAAAAATAAATCTGCTAATAACGGAGCGCAATTTGTACCCATGGGAATCCCAATAGATCGCTGGAATACCTGGTCTCCAAAAACCACATAGATATTGTCAATGAGAAACTCAAGCGTCTTCTTGATGTCAACTTCAGAGTACTTATGTGTGCAATCGGAATCTGTTTTAACAAAATGATTTTTCAAATGACCAATGACGAGGTAAGTAAACTTACGAGTTCCATTTTTGTTGAAGAAGCAGCTGTCAATGATATCAAAAAGCCTGGATTTTAATTTGTCGTGGGGAATTGTTGTGTATAAAGTTGAAAAGTCGTAAGTTTTTATGCTGTTGATTTTTGTAAAGTCTTGTGATTTCAAATTGTCGAAAAGTTCTTTAGAGACAAAACAGAAGGAGAATGAATGATGGCAAAATATCACATGACGGGAACTGAATTTTATGAATGAAGATTTTAAAAAGTCACTTGTAAGTTGTATATGTTATATCTGTGTATTCTACTTGGCTGTGTGCTTCAAAAAAAAAGGGGGGGGGTCGTCTTGAAGATAGTAAATAGCCATAACGTTTGAACGGTAAGTACTAGGGCTTTCATATTTCAAATATGTAATCCTTGTGAAAAGAACTTTTATTGGACACGACGAACTTTGACCATTTGACCTAGACCTTGGAGAACACATGTGTACATCTGAATCTTTTTTCTGTTTCGTTTCTATGGCAACTGAGCGACTCATTACAATTATTTTGAAAGTAGAAATCACTTTGACACATTGCAAGGAATAAACATTGAAAGTTTCAAAACGATTGCCTGAGTAGTTATTGAGAAAATCGAAATTAAAGAATTTTAACTTTCACCTGGTTTCCATGGCAATAATCGATTATTTGAAAATTTTAAATGCGAAGCGCACAACTAGAGATTCTAATCATTAAAATAAGAAAAGTTTCATGACGAACGTTTAAGGGACCAGAGAGAACACTCTCGGACAAAAGTTATCGCTTTTTACAGGTTTCCATGGCAACGGTAGACATAATGGAACTGAACGACCTCACTGCACAACTACAACCAGTGATCGTCCTTTGAGGAAAGTTTCAGGAAGATTGTCCCAGCCATCTCCGAGAAACAGCCTGGATAAAAAAAACATGCGTACAATATCAATATGTCGTCCCCGACTTCGTTCGGGGCGACATAATAACTCCTGAATTTTTCTCATCAATAACTCCTGAATTTTCCCCTTCAATTCGAGCATTTCTGCATTGCAGAGATCTGATGTTTGTTATAAGATGATAAATCATGTGTAAACTTTCTCAGTTTAGCGGAATCATGAACATTTTTGGCGAGATGAAAGTTTTGTATACAGTGGTGATCAAGGCTTCGCGAACCTACAGGAGCGGATCAAAGGATTTATGAATGAATAAAAACTATGGAAATGACGTACCAATTTTTCAATTTATACTTGCACTATCTTATGAAATGAATAATATACAAGTGATAGATATACAAGAAAACGCAAAATGATAATAAATGCAGCTGACAATCGTTTTTTTTTATATAGATAATATAAAATATTTATAAATTCAAGAGACAAAACAGAAGGAGAATGAATGATGGCAAAATATCACATGACGGGAACTGAATTTTATGAATGAAGATTTTAAAAAGTCACTTGTAAGTTGTATATGTTATATCTGTGTATTCTACTTGGCTGTGTGCTTCAAAAAAAAAAGGGGGGGGTCGTCTTGAAGATAGTAAATAGCCATAACGTTTGAACGGTAAGTACTAGGGCTTTCGTATTTCAAATATGTAATCCTTGTGAAAAGAACTTTTATTGCATACGACGATCTTTGACCCTTTGACCTAGACCTTGGAGAACACATGTGTACATCTGAATCTTTTTTATTGTTTCATTTCTATGGCAACCGTGAGCGACTCATTACAATTATTTTGAAAGTAGAAATCACTTTGACACATTGCAAGGAATAAACATTGAAAGTTTCAAAACGATTGCCTGAGTAGTTATTGAGAAAATCGAAATTAAAGAATTTTAACTTTCACCTGGTTTCCATGGCAATAATCGATTATTTGAAAATTTTAAATGCAAAGCGCACAACTAGAGATTCTAATCATTAAAATAAGAAAAGTTTCATGACGAACGTTTAAGGGACCAGAGAGAACACTCTCGGACAAAAGTTATCGCTTTTTACAGGTTTCCATGGCAACGGTAGACATACTGGAACTGAACGACCTCACTGCACAACTACAACCAGTGATCGTCCTTTGAAGAAAGTTTCAGGAAGATTGTCCCAGCCATCTCCGAGAAACAGCCTGGATAAAAAAAAACATGTGTACAATATCAATATGTCGTCCCCGACTTCGTTCAGGGCGACATAATAAGAAACAATACAATCACTATAAGGTTTTCCGTGAAGACGGAAGACCTTAATAATCTTTACCAACAGAATCAGTAGAAGGTCTTCCGTTGGAAAAGAGAGACCTTAATAAATCAAAATCTATGAAAGACAAGTTAGTATAAGACGAATATTTTGTCGTATTCTTATCTGATACAAGGTACAGGTAGGTGAGAGAAAGCTCTGAGATCGGGGACATATCTTCATGTTTAACCTATCCTTTAAATGTCCATGAAAGGTAAGGAGTTGCCTAGTAAGATCAGGGTAAGAATTTCAGTATAAAATAAATCGGAATATATGAAAGACGGGTTGGTATAACACGAATATTTTGTCGTATTCTTATCTGATACAAGGTACAGGTAGGTGAGAAGAGGCTCTAAGATAAGGGACATATCGTCAGGTTAAACCTATCCTTTAAATGTCCATAAAAGATGATGTGTTGCCTAGTAAGATTAGGGTAAGATTTTCAGTATGAAATAAATCAGAATCTATGAAAGACAGGTTGGAATAAGACGAATATTTCGTCGTATTCTTATCTGATACAAGGCATAGGTAGGTGAGAGAAAGCTCTGAGATCAGGGACATATCCACATGTAAAACCTATCTTATGAATCTCCATCACTGGTAAGGAGTTGCCGAATAAGACCAGGGTAAGAATTTCAGTATAAATAAATCAGAATCTATGAAAGACTGGTTGGAATAAGACGAATATTTTGTCGTATTCTTATATGATACAAGGTACAGGTAGGTAAGAAGAAGCTCTAAGATCAGGGACATATCTTCAGGTTAAACCTATCGTTTTAATGTCCATAAAAGGCGAGGAGTTGACTAGTAAGATCAGGGTAAGAATATTAGTATAAAATAAATCAGAATCTATGAAAGACAGGTTGGAATAAGTCGAATATTTTGTCGTATTCTTATCTGATACAAGGTACAGGTAGGTAAGAGGAAGCTCTAAGATCAGAGACATATCTTCAGATTAAACCAATCGTTTTAATTTCCACAAAAGGTGGGGAGTTGCCTAGTAAGATCAGGGTAAGAATTTCAGTATAAAATAAATCAGAATCTATGAAAGACAGGTTGGAATAAGAGTAATATTTTGTCGTATTCTTATCTGATATAAGGTACAGGTAGGTGAGAAGAGGCTCTAAGATCAGGGGCATATCGTCAGCTTAAACCTATCCTTTAAATGTCCATAAAAGGTGAGGAGTTGCCTAGTAGGATCAGGGTAAGAATTTCAGTATAAAATAAATCAAATCTATGAAAGACGGGTTAGTATAAGACGAATATGTTGTCGTATTCTTATGTGATACAAGGTACAGGTAGGTGAGAAGAGGCTCTTAGATCAGGGACATATCTTCAGGTTAAACTTATCGTTTAAATATCCATTAAAGGTGAGGAGTTGCCTATTAAGACCAGGGTAAGAATTTCAGTATAAAATAAATCAGAATCTATGAAAGATAGGTTGGAATAAAACGAACATTTTGTCGTATTCTTATCTGATACAAGGTACAGGTAGGTGATAAGAAGCTCTAAGATCAGGGACATATCTTCAGGTTAAACCTATCTTTTAATGTCCATAAGAGGTGAGGAGTTGCCTAGTAAGATCAGGGTAAGAAATTCAGTATATAATTAATCAGTATCTGATATAAATAATCAAGAGCTAATATCAGTCTTTCAGTGCTGATGACTCAAAGATCTTTAAAATAAAAAGTCGGTGTAACATTCCACCTTAAAGATTTATGAAGAGTTATCTGCAATTGATGAAAAGAAGATAATTCATTTTTTCTCAAAGTATCTTAACTTAATAAAGATATAATTTATTCAAATATTTACAAAGATATTTTTTTGCAAATCAAATAACTTTTTTACAATATCTTAAATAAAAACATGTGCAGGTCATAGAACTCCAATTAATGTAAAATTCAAGGTGCAATTAATTGGACAAAAATCAAAGTTTTGTAGAATTCTCAGTGAAGAATTATCTGATACCATCTTCAAAATTTTATCAATATGTAAACTATTAGACCATTCATTTATTAGGTACGTAAAATGGTCGCTATACATTATAACTTAAATACTTCGGAATTCTCGCGGGGCTGACCTTCATTACATGGTCATTTGATAAGAAATGAATCTAGTAATTTGGATTTTATAAATAGTTTCATTAATTTGTTTTATATTTCAAACATATTTTACAACAAGTATTAAACAAAAATCACTGCCTTGAGTGAAGAAATATAAATAAAGTAAGCACAATGTCATATATTTAATATTATATTATCAAAAATATTTATTATATTTCGGTATGTTTTAACAAACTCTTAACTCTGATAAACAACAGCGCACCCCCCCCCCCTCTCTTATACTTTGAGATCAGATGGTAATAATCTTACTTTACCATTATGTAGAACTGTATATCATACTATGAAAGTTTTATTCCTTCAACTATAAAACTGTGGAATAATCTTAGTTCTGAAGTGAAAATGTCTCCTTCTTTATCGATTTTCAAGTCAAAATTAAACCAACCTTTTAGCAGTTGTAAATACTTCAACTATGGAAGCAGAAACGAGAATATACTTCACTGTCAACTACGTAACAAAGCTAGTAATCTTAATGCACACCTAAAAAATCATTATATAATAGACGATGCATCTTGTCCGAAGTGTAATTACCATACAGAAGATAATGAACACTTTTTTATGGATTGTCCAGCATATAATATTCAAAGAAATAAAGTAAGAAAAAACTTAAATGAGCTTGATGTACCTTTTGATCTAAAAAAAATCTTTTACAAGGGAGTTCGGAGTATTCGTTCCAAACGAACCTCAATATTATAAAAAATGTACATGAATATATCAAGTTAACAAAACGTTTTTAATCATATTTTCTTTTTTGATATGCACTCTTGTCACTTTATACATGTTTATATTTATTATACTTATTTTGATCTGGATCTGTGCGAGTCAGGGTGTGGTTGCGTGTGTGAGTGAGGGTGTGTGTGTGAGTATGTTAGAATGCGTATGTGAGCACTCATATCATAATATGAATTGTAATTATTTACTCTGTTCATTGTATTGTTACCATGACCTGTTATATAGAGAGGGTATTTATAGGTTTAAGCCTGTTGCCCAATCTATTCAGTTTACTGAATAAATATTGTTTAAAAATCAAATCCCCCCCCCTACTCACCTTTCAAGATTCATGGATTCTCCACTGAAATCTGGTAATAAGAAAGTCTGCTTTCAAGTCGCTGATTAAGGAGATAATCATTGTGTTGCAGGTTTGAATCCATCTGAAGGACGTGGAGACCGGTCCTCCAATGAGACCGTATTTATCAGCCGAGGTCCCTTGTCGCTTGCACGAAAAAGATCCTTCAATGTGCAGGGGACCAGGGCCCCCTTTTCTTTACAATATAAGCATAAAGTTTAATAATTCAAAACTTTTAGTGTGGTTGTGGGCTCCTTAACTCTGACAAACAGGCGCTCCACCCCTCCCGGTGCTGGAACGAAAAAAGTCCTTCACTGTTCAGTGACCCAGAGTGTCGAGCAGCTTTCCAACGGCAATTGTTAGTGTTCCCATGAGTGAAAAATTGGAGAGAGGAACTTATTGCAGCATTTAAACACGTTTGGTTTTCATTTCTTACAGGACCACATTTAACGATAGATGCCTGTCTCTATTAGGTACCCCCCCCCCACGTGCATTCTCCAGTCACAATACACAGTACCAAACTGCATTAACCGAAATACAAATAAATATATAAAAGGAAAATATATCAAGCAATATACCTCAACTCCTTTTATTTTTCATTAAAATCAATCCACGCTAGTCTATAATTTATCCATAATTTATATTGATAAATTGTTTATATTTACCGACATTTCCGTTTTCTAGCATACGGATTTATATATAATAACCCCATTGTAAATTACATTACCAACCAAATATGTATTATCTATTTAATATTAAAGAATATTTATTTTATTTCTGTTTATTTTAGTGCATGTGGAATATTCCATGTACGAGTGAATTGGTCTCTAGTGATGACGTATTACGCATCTTATGAACGATAACTCATTATATGAACGATAACTCATGTTCGACTTCTTTTACGCCATATCTTCTAGTCATATCCTTCGACGGCTCGGCCCAAAGAACGAGTGCACTTATGGCCCCGGTAAAATGTGAAAAAATAAACATTCAAAATGAATAAAGCAAAATTTTTCATCCCAAATCATTAATTGATATCTAAACCGTAAGATTCAAAAAATTTTACCGCTGAAATTCACGTATATACAAAGAACAAAACCATAGAATGCGGCAGGGGTCAACCGACATTTGTGATTTTCTATAGTTAATCGAGAACGGTCATTCATTTCAAAGCTTTTGTTTACTATGAGCCTAACTTTGTACAAACTTGTGCGAATGACAAAAGACGCATAAACATTTATAAAACTTGTGTGAAAGTCGGAAATTTGTACACGATTAGGCTGGTAGTTAAAATATTAAAAATGTACAAAAATTACAGTGTTTTTCCTATAGCAAGTGAGAGGTATTTACCTGTATGACCATGTTGAACCCACTTGTGGAATAAATTATTTAAATACGATAGTCACATGATTTCTACCCAGGTAAACATTCCTCAAAAGTTTACTCACTGTAAAACATCGGCAGGTTTTTTTTTGTCATTTAATCAGAGTCGCGCCGCTGAGAAATATTTAAGGAATAACTGTCTAGTTTTGAGGGTATGCAAGGGCTTCAACAATAGTGGGAAACATGGGATAATTTGCATAACGGGCGAAGCCCGTTATGCTAAAATTATCCCATGTTTCCCACTATTGTTGATGTCCCTGGCATACCCTCAAAAATAGACAGTGATTCCTTATATTTCCATTTTTACTTTTTACGAACATAGATAGGCACTATGTCAACTCCGCCGCCATATTGAATGCAATGTTGCTGAAACGGGAGCTGGTCAGCATGGTCAGGAACCGATTTGTATGGATATTATAATAACAGAAGAAGTTGAGTTGCTTAAGAAGTCGGATGGTAATGACTAAGGGACGATATCTGTATCAGGTGATGGAGTACGTGCAGATCCATTTGGCAATGTCAATTTCTCCACGTGGCTGTTACGGAAGTGGTGTTCTCGGACTCGCGAGGCCTCAGTCATAGTGGACAGTGTTGCACAAGTGACTTGCTTTCGAGCCAAAGATAATTCATGATTTATTTTGTTTGTTAAAAAAATATATATCATATCAAATTACTTAGTAAACAATTAAAACATCTTTTTTTTCTTGAGTATATTTATACGCCAGTGATATACATGCAGGTTGACACCTGACCTTTCAGTAATAGAGAAATATACATACCGCAGGGTATTATCATGAAATAAACAAGAAACACTTTTGTAGTGTTTATCATAGAGAAAACAATTGGAAATGGAAATATTTCTATGTACCTATATTTAAGATTACGGTAGGGTAAAGAGAGTTTAGCGCCACTCATAAAAGTGTCAGACATTTTTAACATTTATACAAGACAATGAAACAGGTATTGAAGGCCCACCTAAACACTCCTTTTAGATGTCAAATTCATTTTATTGTATATATTTTTTTCAAATGCAAGAGTACCGATTTCTTAGTTTGATTATTATGGCTACAGGCAACTACACAACTTCTTTGAATTTTTAAAACAGATATAGCACAAAAAAAATACATTCCACAAACGCACCCGACTGTGATCCACCATCAGATTGTTCAAGATCTCTTCGCCTTGATTTACATAAACGAAACTAAAAATAGGTTCGGTTCGACTTTCCCGGATTTTAGGGTGTCCCTATAGGCATTTAAAATAGTCAATTGTTTCAAATCCATGCTGATTTGGGTGATGATTATCGTGCTTTTGAATTAGAAATATACACTGGTATATAACTATTTCCAAAAGAGAACGATTTGGTTATATATTCTAAATTAAAATGGCACATAAAAAGGGCCCATAAAGCATTGCTTAAGTGCACTTGTCCTTTGCAGACATCTCGGCTCGCATAAAAGACTGATCGGCCCAAACAAAAGCTAATACAAGATGGACGCACGGATTTTTGCTCTGCGTTTTTTACCTGGATGAACGGTGAAAAATGTTACAAATACTTCACGAATGATGGTTAACTTTCTGCCCAAGCAGTTCCTGATGTACATATGATGCCTAGAAAAAGTAAAAGGAAAATGGATAGAGTTAGTAGCGGCAGCGATTCTCAACAAGACTCCAAACATTACAAGATCGAGTATGGTTGGCCGTTCTACTCACAGTTATTAGTCCCCTACCGGTGAAACCGGAGGGGACTATAGGTTTCCTCTGCGTCTGTCCGTCCGTCCGTCTGTCTGTCCGTCCGTCTGTCCGTCCCCGTCAGTCTGTCCCACTTGGTTTTCCGCACTTTTTTTCTAAACGCTTGCAGATATTGAGCTGAATATGTGTATGTGAGTGTATCTTAATGAGTTACAGATCAAGTTTGAATTTCGTTTCGCTCCATTGATTTTTGACAAAATTATGGCATTTTGAATATTTTTCATTCCCACTTGGTTTTCCGCACTTTTTTTCTAAACGCTTGCAGATATTGAGCTGAATTTTCGTACGTGAGTGTATCTTAATGAGTTACAGATCAAGTTTGAATTTCGTTACGCTCCATTGATTTTTGACATAATTATGGCATTTTGAATATTTTTCATTCCCACTTGGTTTTCCGCACTTTTTTTCTAAACGCTTGCAGATATTGAGCTGAATTTTTGTACGTGAGTGTATCTTAATGAGTTACAGATCAAGTTTGAATTTCGTTACGCTTCATTGATTTTTGACATAATTATGGCATTTTGAATATTTTTCATTCCCACTTGGTTTTCCGCACTTTTTTTCTAAACGCTTGCAGATATTGAGCTGAATTTTGGTACGTGAGTGTATCTTAATGAGTTACAGATCAAGTTTGAATTTCGTTTTGCTTCATTAATTTTTGACAGAATTATGGCATTTTGAATATTTTTCATTATCGCTTAATTAAGATCGGGTTCGAACTGCGCTAACTTCCGATTGTCGACAAAAATATGAAGCGGGGAAAAGACGATGTATAAATGAGTTGAACTGGCGTCTTAATGTTTATTATTTTATTAGATTTAAGGAATTTACAACTTGAAAGTCTTTCAGTTTAACCTTGGGCATGACTTTTGCACATTAAAAAATGACATCCTGAAGAAAAAGGGGAACCCGGTAGGGGACATGTATTGCTTATGCAATACTCTCAGAATGCTTGTTCATTTTTACTCCACCAAAATTATTTTTACTGCAGTAAAAATAAAACACTGGCCATCGCTACTCATAATTAAATACTTTTACTCCAGTAAAATTATTTAATTTCTCACTGAAGTATGAATACTTTTTGGCCACATTACTCACATTTAATTAGTTTTACTGCAGTAAAAATAAAACACTGGCCATCTTACTCACAAATTTATTATTTTTACTCTAGTAGAAATATAACACTGGCCTTCTCTACTCACAAATAAATATTTTTACTTTAGTAAAAATCAACCAATAACCAAGTTTGTTACAAATTAAAAGGGTCCCGACCCCAAGCACCTGTGTTTGGATATTGAGATAAAAAACCAAAGTTATGATATAAAAAAAATGCGGAACTGTCTATAATTATGTTTATCATAGAAACTTTTTCATGGTATGATTCAATCTATAATCACAAGAAAAACTTCTTAAATTATATACATAGTCCTACTACTGTTGGCACAGCCATATATTTTAAGTTTGGGACACTATCAACTACCAGAAATTCCTTGTAACGCGGAAAAAAGGCATTAGACGTTTAATTGATCTCTCCTATAGTATCACTACATGTTTTCTATACTCTCAATATGCTATGTTTTCTAGATTACATAGTATACTGTATATCGGCAAATCCGTACAGTACAGTCCATTTGCAGTTACATTTCCTGTTTTAGGCGTCGAAAGCAAATTGAAAAGGGGGAGTAAAACAACAAAGAAAAGTCAACCCCAATTTTTAATGCCTATAATATTATGTTTGATACATTAAAAAAGGGCGCCTATGTATTTAATGTTGCATAGTAGACCCTATAAACGCTATCCTCTATAGTTTCTAAATGTCATGTGAAAACACCCTGGGGAATGTTCCCCGTTGAGCTATGAGTCACCAAATATCTAACATGGAATGTGATTGGTTGATTTTGACTTAAGTAAAAAATATTTGATTGTGAGTAAAAAAGGCCAGTGTCATATTTTTACTGCAAGAAAAAATATTTTTACTCGGGTAAAACTAATTAATTGTGAGTTAAATGGCCACATTGTATTTTACTCCAGTACAGAGGTAGATTATTTTTACTGGAGTAAAATTTATTTTACTGGAGTAAAAATATTTAATTGTGAGAAGCAATGGTCAGTGTTTTATGTTTTACTGCAGTAAAAATAATTTTAGTGGAGTAAAAATGAATAATTGTGAGTAGGACGGCCAACCATAATCGAGAGTTGTGATCACCGGGATACTGATTCAGTATTGGTGAGTGAACTTATAGGTCAGTCAAATTTTGTATTGTATGAAGAAAACAATGATCTAAACAACAGTGTAGGAAGCGCTAACTGCAGCGTTTTTTCTGAGCCTGACATTAACAACACAGAATCTCACTTCAAACACACTAAAATGGCTACAGTCAGCAAAAATAATTCAGAAACGAAAGTTTCGGCTGAAGGAACTGATTTCTCAATTTCTGAAAAACTAAATAAGTTATTGAGAGTGGTGTATGATTTAAACTGTAGCCAGGACAGCATGAGACAATTGTTTGAATCAAAACTTGTCAAACTTGAATCTTATTTAATTCATAATATCGACACTAAAATAAAGGCTTTGCGTGAGGAACTTTCTACTGATATCTGTAAAGAAAAAAGTCGCACAGATGAGATAGTGAACACTATTCATTCAATACAGAGCCGTTTAAACAGCCTAGAGGAACAAAGCCGTCACACATCGACTGCGATTTTAAATGCTCACGATGGACATACAATTCCGTTAGAAAACCATGACATTACAATAATAGCCAGTGGCCTAGCTTTCAATGAAAACGAAGACCTTGTGCAAAAGGCAAAAAGTCTCATTTCTGCCCTAGGGGACAGTGTCTCTGATAGTGTCCATATAATGGATGTATCTCGTCTACCAGCATGACTTGAAAACAAACCTGGTCTTGTGAAATTCAGCTTCCGCAATAAAGAGGAGAAAATCTGCGTGTTGAGAAACAAGATGCAACTGAAAAACTGTGAATCTTACAAATCAGTGTTTATACGGAGCAGCAAATCCAGATTGGAGCGCCTTATTGAAAATAATGCACGTGCAATACTCGGTAGTCTTCCACAAGAGCAGAACAGATCACTCCGGTTGGATGCAATTGGTCGCATTACAATCCGTAACCTAACCCACGAAGTAAATGAGGCAAATTCATAATATTCCCTCCCGAAAAAGATTTTATTATTGTCTTATGTACAGCGATATTTATATGCGAGTTGTGATTGTGGTAATATACGACAAATTCATTATTTTAGATAATCATTGCATATCCAACTGGACAAAGAATGTGAGACCTGATGGACTTTCTCAAATCAACAATGACTTACGTTGACTGTATATTTAATGCAGAAACTTTATTTCAAATGATATTTAATATGAATAATTGTAAAGAATTCATATTCATATGAAAAACCGTTTATCTGGATAATATCAACCAGGCAATAATTCCATAACTATGAAAAGAAATTACATAGAAATTATCTACCCGTTTATCGTATATTTGTAGTTTATGTGTCGTGATTAATCATATTTACATCTACATAACCATAGAAATCACAAAAAATAAATTAATTTTATTCCTTGTGCTGAGCTGTCTTCAGTATGGGCCGAGGTGTCAATGATTTTGAGCTTACCTGTCAGGGCCGAGGTGTCAACCGGCACAGGCCGAGGTGTCGTTGGGCCTAGCAGTCTGTCTACCATATATACTCCGTATACAGGTGATGAAGGTATATTGCTGCATATGAAAGGGAAGTTGGCGATAGAAAAGTTAAGTCATCACGTTTATCATGTAGCTTGGTTGTTAGATTACTATTTGCGTCTTTTTCAAGTAAGATATCCAAGTATGATATAGAAGTGTCGGACTCTGTGGTATTTTTTATCTCAAGCTCACTAGAATATATCGTATCCACGTAGGAATGGAAATTACCATTGCTAATTGACAATACGTCGTCGATAAATCTAAATCTAGATTTGAAGACCATAGTAAGTGTTTTCTACTTTTCACAGATAAGATTTTACATAACTTTGCAAATATTATCAAAAGAAATTTCAGCATTTAAACACTGATGAGGATATGTACTTCACAACAATCTCCATCATATTACTTAAATCCTTGTTTTTTGGTAGTAAATGTAGATTTCCATTTCATCATATTCATGCAGGTATTATTAAAGGTACTTGTACATAGATTTGAAGTTATTATTAAGGTCTTCCGTTTCCAACGGAAGACCTTCTACTGATTCTGTTGGTAAAGATTATTAAGAGTCATTCTCTGTAAGGACCACAGATGCCGTTCAAACGAATATTACAGATTTTAATAAAACATATATGAAAAATTTATGAATGTGTGTGAGATTAATTTGGTATATTTAAAAATTTTGAGATGTGACCTATCCTCCAGGTTATGGTCCCCTAACACATTTTTTGGCTACCCCCATGTTTGACATAAAAAAATCAAAATAAGTAATGCACTATGGTTAGATTAAGTGCATTAAATTGTGAAAACAATGTGTGAAGTAAAGGGAAAAAATTATTTTGCTTCATCACTAACTCCCCTTTTTATTTTAAAGAAATTTAATTTCCTCCTATTTTTAACCCTTAACCAACACGCTAAATAACCATATTTCAGTGCCATTTTATAAAAAAATCCCAAGATAAGTTTATAAAATATTAACAATATTTTGAAAGCAAACACATTTGATTATTTATTCATAATTATTCTGGATGTGTGTTTTTTGCTTTAGAAAAATAAAATGAATTTGAAAATTTTAAAAAAACTAGCATTTCACAAAAATATTATCTCCCTTTGTAGAACTCTCTAGTTCCGACAGTGAAGGAAGGTAAAAACAAAAGTATTTGTAAGCATGAATTTTTGCTGGTTTGGAGTTCCTTTTCACAAACGATGTGTTTTACTGATATTTTTATACAAAACTGCTTAGATTATACAGTATAGCTTCCTTGGCAGATGTGATATTGTTTATTCTGAAGACATTCAACAACTCGTGAGTTTTAGCAATGGCCATGTATTGTCTAAAGTAGGTCGTATGCCATGTGTTACACTTGCTAAATTATTTAGTAAATACAGTGAATGACTATCGAATGTGGACGTTATTTTAACTTTTCTTCAAAATAAAAACAAAGAGTTGAAGAAGGAAGTTTTGTCAAATTCCAAATCTTCTAAGTTCACACCTGCATATTGAAAACACCAGAGGAGATGGACCAAGAATTCCCCTCCAAACAGAACATGCGAAAATGTGAAAGCAGGTCATTTGATTGGTAAAGCTGGTGCAACGCTACCAGTGTTATACACCATGCATGTGCACGTAAGTAACTACAATTTCTGATACACAATATAATATTATTTGTTCGTAGAGTTATGAGTAGATGAAATTATTGAAAAAGAATTAAATCGAAATGAATGTAAAAAGGTACAGTCCAAAGACTATACTACAGCATTTCTATCTACATGTGTAGGTCTTAGAAGCTAAAGGGTAAAATAGCTACTTTGGGTAGCTTTAACCTACATACATGTACATTGTAGCTATTAATAGCTATGTGGGTAGAATAAGAAATAATCTTTGGACTTGACCATGTAAATTTCATTTTCCTTGTTCATCTTGAACACTTTATAATGATGTATGCATTTAAAGTTTAACAAGATATTACTTAAAAAGTTTCTCCAATTTGAATTATTGTACACAGTTATTTATTTTAGACCTGTCAACATACAAAACTAAATAAAAAGTATCGTTAAATATGTGGTGAATGGCAAAACAATTTAAATTAACAACTCATTCTTATAATTATAATTGTGCTTTAATTAGTACCTGTAAGGAATAGAATTATTTTTATAAAAATATACAATTTATTGTAGCATGCTGCTGTGTGACCAAGTGAGGGGCATCACAAGGAAGGGGAAGATATTTAAATCATTCATGGAGCCTTCAACATTGTATTAAAACCAAATTATAAAGAGGTATAGTGTCCATGTACTATAATTTTGACCCAATAGCCTTGCCTTCTATATCTTTCAAGAAATTAGACATTGGTAATAGATTTTGAAGGATACAGCTTTCATGTTCCATATATACATGAACTACTATTATTGACGCACTTTTCAAGGCATGTAAACGTTCTGTGATGTTCCAATTTCTACCAATCTGAAATCATCCTAATTATTCTATACAAATATTGTTTACTTCAAATTCAATTTTTGTGCAACTTTGAATAAGAAATTAAAAAAAAAACTACACTGTAAAACTTATTCATTTTATTCATTAAAACATGACCCAAGTTGTTATCTTCAAAAATTTTGACAAGAGTTTCTACCACTTTCCTTAAGAAACCTCTCTACACTGAACACTAATGAGT
Source organism: Saccostrea cuccullata (assembly GCF_032062105.1). Taxonomy (NCBI): domain Eukaryota; kingdom Metazoa; phylum Mollusca; class Bivalvia; order Ostreida; family Ostreidae; genus Saccostrea; species Saccostrea cuccullata. The sequence continues at coordinate 44,201 of NW_026938864.1, read as the reverse complement.
TATGATTCTGTTCTATTTATCTGCCCTTAGATTTAAATGCCAATAAATATACATTTACACTATATTACTCAGTTTATAATCAAATCAAGTATTCTTAACATTTAAAAAGGGCAAGATAGTTTAAATTCTAAATTATAAACATGTTGTTTACATGTATCTTCTCCATAGAAGTAAATAGCAATTATTTCTAGTGATACTGTGTTGTGTTTGAACATTTTTTTCCTGGGGTTAAATGCCATGTATCATGTATTGAAAATGAAATAGAGAAGCTTATCATTTACATCCTTATTCAATATAATTTTCGCAAAGTCCAAAAATCATTTTACACTGGTGTAGAGAGGATGTATGACCTATTACATGTACAAGTGTAACTGTTTTCTTGATCCAATTGGTTCCTTTAATCATTTTTAGCTCTACTGGTCAAAGACCAGAAGAGCTTATGCGATAGTAATGTGTCCGTCCTCTGTTTGTCTGTCTGTATGCCTGTCCGTCTGTAAACAGTTTTTCAAAATGCTACTCCTCCTACAGTTTTGGTCTGATTTCAATATAACTTGGCACACAAGTAAACTACTCTAAGATAAATAATTCTGTGTATCTGTTTTTGTCATTATTTTATTGATTGCTTTTGTAAATGTCCCAACTGTTAGTTTTCTCTTTCTTTATTATAAGTACAAACCAGTAGAGCTACAATCTTGACAGAGATTTCTGGTTAACTTAAGTCTTGTATTATCTACCTGGTAAATCTAAATACTTGTATTGTCTATTACAGAACTCAAGAAGCCAGAGTTTTACATTTAGTCATGACCAGTCATGACATTCAGTAAATGAATGAGTATCTGATGAAAATTAGTGAGAGTTTTCAGAGAATGGGAGATACTGTCGGGACACCTTCACTAAGCCTGCTAAATTATACTACAACAATATAATGACAAACATTGCTGTTATTCTTCCAAAGAACATCAAAGAAATAGTGAAGTCTTACAGTATCTGAAGAAAATCCTAGTCTTGCCTAGTATTATACCTGAGGGAAGTTTTGACCACTTATCCTGAAGTTATTCATGCATACTGTAATAACATCGGTCCACTATGCACTACTATGAATATGCTTCAAATAATTTTTAAAAAAAAGATTTTAATAATATACTTTCTTAAATAGAAGATAAAAAGTGTATAAACAGTAGTCACATTGCATGTAAAATGATAATTTCATCATTTGTTACAACTATTGAATTTTTAAAAAATTGACAAAAAAATTAAAGAAATCTATGTCAAAAGTGTCTATTATCATTTTCAAGGCTTAAGGATAACGTTTACTTGGATGACAAAAATATTAACTGATAAAAGTGAAAAACCACCTATTGTACATCTATGTAATTATTCACTTAAGTATTTCATTGCCCTACTAAGTAAGTAAGTAAGTAAGTAAGTAAATATTTTATTATAGTGACATGTGTATATACAGTTATTTTTAACATTCGTTATACAATTAAACATAATATATGTTCAACACCCGGCCCATCGGACCTATAAGTCACTTTTAACAATTTATATACATTACAATTTACATGCGCGTGATTTTTCTTTGTCTTAAATTATAGGCTTTGTAAATAAAATTTGCAGATTGACGAGGGAAGTGAGTTAACAGATATTTAAAGAGAACATTTAAATCATTATATTGTAAATTTGAAATTCCAATATTTCCTAGAAAGTCCTGTCTACAGAATTTATATAGATCACATTCAAGAAGAAAGTGAAGTTCATCCTGCTATCCTACTATTCCTGCTAATGGCTCTTGGGTATTTCATAGAATATATATTATTATTTTTCACAATATGACCAACATTTGCCCCCCCCCCCCCATAATATTTTGCCAATATATAGAATTCTATAATAAACATAGCTACTCTATGCTTGTGCCCCCTCAGAAAATACGTCTAATGATCTTTTGTCCTTATTTTGCTTTCTAGAAATTTTTGGTAGTTTTCACTGAGAATGTATGGTTGTGCCCCCCCCCCCCCCTCTTCCAACTGAAATTGCCTCTTACGAGCCTGCAATCAATTTGAAAATCTGAATTACAGGAACTCTTATTACTTACATGTATGGCCTCATTTTACTTTTGTTGTCCTTATTCTGCTGGTATTATAATTTTATGAGCTCAATAATCAAATTATTTAGATATGTTGTTGTGAATGGTTTGTGTTCAACAGTATACATACATATTTTTGAAATTCTTCATTGTGTATCAATCAATTACAAGTATATGAATAATGTTTGAGCTTTAATATAAATTGATGATTGAAAAAGTATTTAAAAAAATAATAATTAGCCCGAACTTTCTCTGCACACCATAATCTTTTATATTTTCTTTGAAAAAATAATAATAAATAATCTTTAAATTTTCAGATTTATTTTCAGTTATCAATTGTTTATTTAGTCCATTTAAACCATTTTGGATTACACATGTTGTACTTTATAGCATTCTGTTTCTGTAATCAGAAATCCTGACTTAAGGTCAATCCAGTCAATTCCTGAAAATGTGAAGAAGCAATTATACTACATGTATATATTTTTCAGTTAACTTTGAACTCTTGACCTTAGCCTTACGTTGTGATAGAGTTAATAAATTAACTTTTCATCGACTCTTTTTTTCAGCTTTATTTGTAACAAATACGTTTAATAGCTGAAGAAGATAAAATTTGAGTCATAGAACAGGTGGCATTAATCCCAGCCTTTTCCTCATTAAAAAAAAGGGGGGGGGGGTAAAATGAAATATCTGTGTATTAATTTTATATCTTCAATATATCTGCATTTCATTTAAAGAATTGATTAGTAGCATGATTAATATACACGTCAGTATTGTTAAAATTTAGTCACAAAAGTGATTTTGAACCGATAAAAACATGAAATGAAAAAAAATTCCCATGAGCCCTGTTAACCACTGCTGTGTTGCTATCCACCCTTAAAATGATACATTTCATTCATTTTTATCAATTAATTCTCTGTTAAGGTTGTTTAACATAAACAATGTCCTCAAAAGAGAAAAACAAACTCTATAAAATATACCATATACAATGTATAACACAGTTTTCCAATCCATATCTGAGGAAATTCGGGATTATAGGTTCTTTTCATTTTGATATTTCCCGAGTTATCTGAAAAACACATGTTTGGAATCTATATGAAATGAAAGACTATAGTATAGATATTTGGAATAAATAAGAAGTTTAAAAAACCTATCTTGGAATTTAAAGATAAATGTAATTGAAATAGAGGGTAAAATGGATTTTTCTGCATTTTGAAAAAATCATGAAATTTGATATTTTTAGCCTTCTATCAGCTTGAAACGCCTCAGGTAAAAGATTTAATTCTTAATTATTTTAATTATATAAGAATGCATAAAATAAATTATATAATTGAAAGTGGTCATATTTTTCGTGTTTAAAGGAAATATTGGGGTTAAAAATGCTATATTTAATGAAATAAAACCTGTCAAAATGGCCATATTTGTGTTAGTTATGGTTGCCATGGCAACGGACACCCCGAAACATGAACTAAGGTGGTTTTCTCAGTTAGACACCTGAGTACACTCTAAATACAAAAAATTACGTATTTCGGAGACATTCGTTTTTACGGCCTCCTTGGATTCTTTGGTTTTTACAGAGAATGACTCTTAAGGTCTTCCGTCTTCAGCGGAAGACCTTATTGTTTTTCTTAGGTTTCTTTTCCACTATTTAAGGTCTTCCGTCTTCAGCGGAAGACCTTCTTGTTATTCTTAGGTTTCTTTTCCACTATTATTATTATTATTAAGGTCTTCCGTTTCAACGGAAGACCTTCTTATTTTTCTGTTGTTTCTTTTCAACTTTTCTTATTATTATTATTCTTACCGATTTTGTGCACGCGATTTCTCGTAAATGCGTCGATGGATTTTCATGAAACTTTCAGCATTGATGACAAATGATATGAACTTAAGGCGTTTTTTTTTATTTGATGACGTCACTTCCGGTTCGGAGTAATTTGCGATTTAGTGAGTTTTAGAGGGTCATTTTGTCCGGCAGTTTTCTCAAAAAGCACTCAACACAGAAGCATGAAATTTTCAGTGCTGATAGAGCAACCCTTGGAGATATGTATTTAGTATATTTCAACCACCGGAAGTACGAAGCGCCGACGCTGGCTATGGTCCGAAAACAGTCCTATCAAGAATTTCAAAAATTTAAACACCTTTTCTACGATAACTTTTTACTTAGAAATATTTTGTAAAAGCATGAAGAACAAAAGAAGTGTAGAATATAAAGATCTTTCAAATGATATCTTGAAAAAAGGGCTGGCCCCTAAAATTAAGGGCTAAAGGGGGCTGAATGTTTTTCGTTTATATCTCAAATAGTATTGAGAATTTGTAATACCTCAAAGAAGCAAAGTTGTTAAAAATGTCAAAATTAATCTATTGAAGTCGTAAACATACGTCCGGCGTCGTCACTTCCGGCCAAACCGGAAGTAGTCGAAAAACGCGTATATTTGCCATTCTTGACAAGTTTTTGGGTAATATATGTCACTGGAAGCCTGAAACTTAATTTTCCGTCCGTCGTTGTCACTTCCGCCGACGTCGTCACTTCCAGCCAAACCGGAAGTAGTCGAAAAACACGTATTTTTGTCATTCTTGACAAGTTTTGGGGTAACATATGTCACTGGAAGCCTAAAACTTAATTTTCCGTCCGTCGTTGTCACTTCCGGTTTAACCGGAGGTAGCAAAAATTACTTATTTCTGCATAAATCAATATAGCTTTAGATGATTCAAACCATTTTTAGGCGTTATTTCTTAGTTTTGGTTAAAAATGAAAGCTACTTCCGGTCAAACAGGACGGAAGACCTACTCGTTGCTTTGCAACGAGCTTTGCTCTAGTTATTCTTTTTTTTCTTACCGATTTTGTGCACGCGATTTCTCAAAAACGGCTCGATGGATTTCCATGAAACTTTTAGGACTTATGTTACATTACCTGAACCTTGTGCATTTTTTTCCGAGTTGATGACGTCACTTCCGGTTTGGAGATATTGCCGATTTTATGATTTTTGAAGGGTCAGTTTGTCCGCAGACTTTCTCAATAATGGCTCAAGATAGAAACATGAAACTTTTATGTATGATAGACCAAAGTCTGTAGATATGTATAACGTAATTCATTTTAAACAGAAGGGCCGCACGTCGGCGCTCGCCATGGCCCGAAAATAGACGTATCAAGAATTTCAAAATTTGTAACACTGTTTCTATGATATCGTTTTATCTGGAAATATTTTGTTAAAACATATAGAACAAAAGAAGTGTAACATTTCAAGATCTATCAAATGATATCTTTCAAAAGGGGCTGGCCCCTAAAACAAGGGGCCTAGAGGGGCCAAAAGTTTTTTCTTTATATCTCAAAAAGTATTGAGAATTTTTAATACGTCAAAGAAGCAAAGTTGTTCAAAATGTCAAGCTTTATCTATTAGAGTCGTCAAAATACGTACAGCGTCGTCACTTCCGGCCAAACCGGAAGTAGTCGGAAAACGCGTATTTTTGCCGTTCTTGACAGGTTTTTGGATAAGATAAGTCTCTAGGAGCATAAAAATTAATCGACGTCACTTCTGGTCAAACCGTAAGTAACCAAAAATGGCTTATTCTGAAGGTTTTTGATGCTAAATTGAAATTATAAAGTCACTTGAGACGACTTAGCTCATTGCTTTCTTTTTTGATGTCACTTTCGGCACTTCCGGTCAAAACCGGACGGAAGACCTACTCGTTGCTTTGCAACGAGCTTTGCTCTAGTTTTTATTATTGTTTTTTTTTTCTTACCGATTTTGTGCACGCGATTTCTCGAAAACGGCTCGATGGATTTCCATGAAACTTTCAGGACTTATGTTACATCACTTGAACCTTATGCGTTTTTTTCTGTTTTGATGACGTCACTTCCGGTCTGGAGTTATAAGCATTTTAATGATTTTTTAAGGGTCAGTTTGTCCGCACGATTTCTCCTAAACGGCTTTAGATAGACACACGATACTTTCAGGTATGGTAGACCTAATTTTATTATTATTGTTTTTTTTTCTTACCGATTTTGTACGCGCGATTTCTCGAGAACGGCTCGAACGATTTTCATTAAACTTTCAGGTCTGATAGAACATAAAAAAATGATATATAGATATATGTAGATATATAATTTTTTTTGATGACATCACTTCCGGTTTGGAGTTTTCCGCAATTTAGTGATTTTTAAAGGGTCACTTTGACCGGCAGTTTTCTCAAAAAGCACTTAACACAGAAGCATGAAATTTTCAGTGATGCTAAGGCAACCATTGGAGAAGTGCACAAAGTATATCACAATTTCCGGAAGTACGAAGCGCCGACGCTCGCTATGGCCCGAAAATAGTCCTATCAAGACTTTCAAAATTTTTAGCACCTTTTCTACGATAACTTTCTACCTAGATATTTTGTTAAAGCATGTAGAACAAAAAAGGTGTAGAATTTCAAGATCTTTCAAATGACATCTCAAGAAAAGGGCTGGCCCCATGAATAAGGGGCCTAGAGGGGCCGAAGGTGTTTCTTTCATATCTCAAAAAGTATTGAGAATTTGTAATACGTCAAAGAAGCAAACTTGTTCAAAATATCAAGCTCTATCTTCCGCTGTCGACAAAATACGTCCGGCGTCGTCACTTCCGGCCAAACCGGAAGCAATCGGAAATCGCGTATTTTTGCCGTTAATGACATGTTTTTTGGTAACATATGTGTCCGGGAGCATTACATTTAATTTTCCGTCCGTCGTTGTCACTTCCGGTCACACCGGAAGAAGCAAAAAATGGATTATTTTGAAGGTTTTGATGCAAAATTGAAATTTAAAGTCACTGGAGACTACTTTGCGCTTTGCTTTCTTTTGTTCTGTGACTTCCGGCACTTCTGGTCAAAACCAGACGGAAGACCTACTCGTTGCTTTGCAACGAGCTTTGCTCTAGTTATTCTTTTTTTTTCTTCTACTTCCTAGACGCCAACTTTGAGGCCTTATATCGCACTTATTTATCAACGAATTTGGCTCAAATTTTCAGACATTACAGACATTATTAACCTCTATCAGAGTGCTATCTAACATTTCAAAAAATCACTTCCGCTTTTGAGTTATTCCCCTTTAAACGAAAATTTATAGGCTTTCGTTTCCGGATAAAGGCTCAGAGACCACAAAAGCTGGAGCAGAATTTTTACTGATTTTAGGTAACAGAAGGATTGAAGTTGTTCACATCGGCTTTTTGTTTTTCGATTTCTGTATTCACAATGGCGCTTAATAGGGGTAAAAAAAATTAGAACGCCTAAAAGAGCGAAAATTTGCGCATATTTTTCTTTTTATCTTGAAAACTAAAAATATTTTGTTAAGACATAATGAACAAAAGTTGTGCATAATTGCAAGGGCTTTCATATAATAATATTCAAAAGGGGCTGGCCCCTATAATTAGGGATCAAGGGACCTTGAAAGTTTTTGCATAATAACTCAAAAACGGTAAATATTTCGAATGACTATCGATTATAAAGTTGTGCTTTAACATCTTACTGATCTCATGAAATTGTTATTGTGTTCGAGTCTTGTTTTAAAGGAGCTGGTGCATGACCTATATATGCACAGGTAATTCTTTTCACTCAGCACGTAAACGAGAGCTCCTCATGCGTGTAACCAAAGCAAGCTTACTATAAACAATAAACATGGCTCTATTGGATACTAATGTTCTTCAGAATAAAGTTCTTGAAGTGCTTGTGCTTTTTTTTCTTCCAAATTTTCATAATTATTCACTGTCAACTTTCCCTTTTATTTCATTTTTTTTTAAATCGTATAAACCAAGTCTACTGAAAAGGGAAGAAAATAAAATCTTTTCTTCTTATCACATAAAAACAAACAATATAGTGAGAAAATAAAACATAACATAAAAGCACATATACTATTCACAGCCATTAAATGCACGGCTTTAACATTCATCTTCTTTGTTTACAATTATATAACGCGCCTCCCTCGATAGCGGCGGGGCAAAGTCGGTCACCGGGAATCAATCGGCGTGTGATCCAGCGACCTACAGTCATACACAATAAATTCTTGATAAAATTGTTCCTTTTTATACTATCTCTGCCCCATAAAAATATTATTTTGTTCGAGTCTTACGTATGGTAGGAAAGAAAGCTAGATCCATACATAAACAAGGCTCCGTTCTCATTTTGACATCACATCAAATCACATAATCATTTCATGATATTGAAGAACTCCATAAGTGAAATAAACTTGCCGTAAGTAATGAATATTTTACAATGCTGTATCATATCTTTTTTTTAAATTAGGTTTTAAAGGTGTTCTAAATTGTTTCCCGTTCAGAGTATTCGATGATATCATTTTCCTTTTATTGATAAAGATCTTTCCAACTCCAAGAGAAAGAGTTATAGGGAAAAAAGTACGAGTATCTTTTATTCGTTTGAATATAAACACAAACAATTTCAACGGAAACAATATACGCCCGGATTTCATCAAAAAAACTTTTAAGAGCCAAATAATACACAATTATTTACTGTGCGATTCTCATATTCACCTGGAACCCAGATTCATGACGTAATCTATCTTTCGATTACACACGGCCGAGAAATTCTAAAGCGACACACCGCGGTGAACCATTGACCCGGTCACCCCGCATTCATAGGCAAAATAATTGGTATATTCAAACCATTCCACAACAGTAAACAAATATTATTTTCTCTAAGTAAATTAAATCTTTCAAAAATATCTAAAAATGTTTTAGGTTTGACTTTAGTATAAAACGCTGGGGCATTTATTTTACATGTACATTAATTAGTCTTCAATATTTAAATATTCGTTAGCTCCATGTGTAATTTGACGATTCATAGCGCAAGGACTGGCGATCTTCAGTTACTTTACCTCAACCAATATTTATTAAAATGCACAAGCTTTGCTCTTTTCACACACAAATAGATCAGTTTTCAACACAAGTTTTCTGAAACACATTTTTTTCATCACAGATATTAACCATCGATATACCAATTTTAAACTTTTAAAAGGAATCTTCCGAATCATAAGGATAGAATTATACTCAATGAAATAGATTAAACATCGATAAGTAACACCGGCACGTGTAAACTTCATGACTTCTGTGCTGCACACTGTCTATTTATCTTACAGGTTTTATAGTACAGTTCAAGAAATAATGATTTTGAAGCAATGAACCTAATTTGTTTTATAATTTATTCAAAACCCGTATACATGATTAGTATAGTGTGCTAACATAGCAATTTTGTTCCGCAATTAAATATCAGTAGCAGGTTATACGATGTCGTTCAAGTAGTAATAAACCCGCATCGTATGTCCAGAATCGAAAATCTAAGAACTTATATACCGTGGTAACAATCTTATCTGAATATTACAGACTTATCATGTAATTACACGCTTTTACAACCTAAATTAAACTGTTAAAATCATAGTCGGCACCAAAGTCAAACCATTTGTATCGTTTACCGTATATATATAACTCAGTATTTTCTTTAAAGCGATGAACTTATATCTAGCACAAATTACTTTCCTTGGTTTAAAAATACGCGTACAAGAGAAAGCGAGGTGGAGGCATTTTATTCAAGTACATTCATGTTTCTACCAGTGAGTCCCTGTATCAAATATTGTCTGATTTTTATTCTATTACACATAATCTCCCTTTCCTATTTAAGGTAGGTCGCGGGTTTGCTTTTGTCATCAATTTTGGTACACAATTTCGACGATTCGAGCGGCAGTTTTGTGCACATTTGATTATGACGTCAGTTACGTCACAAAGGCAACGTTGTGTTGTTTCCCGTTTAAATCTCAGCCAATGACTTCAAGTCAGTACGAATCAAGTAGATTAAAAGTGCATGCTATTGTACGTAAACCCCGTACATGTTTTATAATTAAATTGCAGTCTGAACTCTCATGTGATTACTATAGTATATGTAATGCCCTAGGAAAAAATTAAATACAATACCAAATGAAAGGAATAATTTATATTGTTAGTATTACTAAACTGCTAAAAGTCAATCAGAATAAGTCGGCATGAAAGTTATGATATGCAGAGAGTAAGTTATCATAAATAAAATTGTTTAGCGGAAAACTTTAGGAGTTGTATTTGCGCACGTTATTTGCAACTGGGGGAACATTCGTATTGCATCATGACTGCTAATCAAAGTTAGGGCGAAAATATGCGTATAATTTTCAGGATGGAATCAATCCTCAACACTAAAAACGGATTGAATTTAATACATGCATTTTCCTTTTTTTTTCCTCCTCCTCCTCATCATTATTATTATTATTAAGTATTGTTTGGTAACTTATTATGTATCTAAATTTCATCCAGTCACCTTGTTTTATTGGCTGATAAATTGTGAAATGCTTTCAAAAATCAAATTTATGCACACACCTGTAAGACCTATATGAAGCTGTAAACAATTAACAAGTATCTTTTCTATTATTAAAAGTTTTAAACAAAAGCTCTATAGTCAAAGTGTAAATTAAAGCTCAATTCAAGTATATGTATTTTAAATTTTGTGCATGGAAATTTGATTAAGAGAATTCGTAAGTAACAAATGTTTAAGAGTTAGGTCCATGTGCTAGTTTGCGTCTAATATATATAGAAATAAAATTGCTGCAAATACCAACCCCCCCCCCCCCCGGCTAATTTCCCCAGTATCTGGAAGTTTTTTCTTTACCGTTTTTTTAATAAAGTGATCAAATTTTTGTGTTATGCCTGAAATCCTTTCCAACATAAATTTCCTAAAAATACAGGAACTCATGTTTTATCACTCGCAGTGTTGTCGATGCATTTTAATTCTCATGCACGAGGAATGTTTACACATGTACCCTTCATTCCGACTCTGTGATTAGAATATGAAATTCACAATACTAGTGAAAAAGTTGCTGATCATCCTAATAAATTTTCGCAATAAGTAAAATGATGAATAAAATTAAATTTTGAGTTTATGGCATATTTTAGATCTTGTTTATTCCAAATGTCAAAATATTTATATTCGTACGGTAAACGTTCAACAAATGACGTTGAAGACATAAATAACGCCATAAACGCAACATTTCAGCAATATAAAAGGGAACTTTAAAAATTTTTAGCGAAAAGTCTAGCGAGAAGACATATTCATTTTTTTATATCAATAGTTTTGATTTTACCTTATCTTGACATTTTGAAATTCCTGACTAATTCGTCTACGTCTTTAAAAAGTTATCCAACCTTTTTAAAAGAAACTATTTTCACAAAATTGGCTTAAAAACGTAATTTTTCCATATATTTCAATAGTAAAGCGTAAAAAATGTACTAATGACAATACCGCGTTTATAGTAATATAGCATTAAAACTACTTAGGCAAATTTTATAAAAATTGCAGATAATACGCATTGAATTCTCGGGAACATTATATCAAATTTTAAGGATATGTTTTCTCGTAAGAAATTTTATGCAGTAGACCCGCGACCTACCTTAAATTAAATTTATTTGATGTTCTTATTCACCTTCAAGCACAATATCATTATGTAGACAGTAGTACTAAAATAAAGTCCAAGCACGGATGCTATTGTACATCGGGAATTTTCTTTAATCATTTATCCATGCATTCCTCCTTCAAGGGAAATAATTATGAATAAAGTAATTGAATAACGTGTATAAAACTATGTGGTTTCGGTTTGTCAGCGTGTTTTAGATCATGATCAGCAAATCACAACTCCTCGGGTCTTCCTGTCTAACAGAATAATAACCTCGAATGTATAAGGGATACATCAAGACATCCCCATGCTCCCCATCCCCTTTTTACCCAAACTTTGAAATAAATGAGGAAAGATATTTTATTGCGGACTTTTGAGTTTAATTTTATTGAAAGTAAAGCTTGCTATTACCTAAAATACATATTATGGAAGGGACTTTCAACCCCTCTTTCTTTCATAAATAGAAACTCCATGTTGTTTGAATATTAACATCCGGTGATGTTTTAAAATACCTCAATGTTGTTTTTCTGACCTGTGACAAAATGGAACGAGATAATGCAAATTTCAAACATCTTCATGGCCAATGACAGAAAAGTTGTAAAATTCCTGTCAGGGTAATGACCTTCTAATCACTAAAAGGTGTTTGTCTTGACACAGAGCCAAAGTTATTTTGTTAAGATCAAGGTCACTGACAGAAGAAATATTTTCTTTACTACGCCATGAAGTAGTTAATGAAAATCATTGGAGGCTTTAACTTGAAACATAGATTTCTTATGATTGGAGGTTTTGTCATGACTCTGATCAAATGTCTTTCTGGCAAATCAAGGTCACTGACAAAGAAAAAAATTTTTAAGCATAACTTTGTAATTAAAATTCACTGGAGGCTCATGCTGAGAAGAAAGGTTGTTGACATAAAAAAGTGCAGTGACCTTGACCAAAGGTCCTGTCCACAGTTCCAACGGAAGACCTACTCGTTGCTTTGCAACGAGCTCGGCTCTAGTTTTCTCTATAATATTACTTATATATTTTAATAGCATTCTTTGGCGTGTTTGATAGACACATCCCTGTACTTTCACAAAATTTATTTTATTCTTAATCCTTTAGAAAAGTGGCAATCTCGTTGGGTATAAATGAAAAATATCAATACTATAATCCAGAAAACTCAGGGTAGGCATGTTCGAAAGTAAAACATACAAACAAAATATTGTCAGTCCGTGTGGTTGTGATCAACAGAATGTGGCGTTTGAAGCACCCGGTGAATTCTAAATATAAGCAATAACAAAACTCGAGCCCTGTTTACAAAAACTGTGTACATAACACGGGTGAGCTCGATATGCTAAACTCTGTACGCAACCCGTTGTTTCGGGATGACGATACTTGTGAGGGAGGTTTGATTTCCAGCATTTCTAGCATTTGTTTTCGGAATAAAACTATTTTTCTGGATAAAAGTTTAAATATTTATCATGAATACATAACAAAATTGCCACTTTTCTTTAGGATTAAGAATAAGAAAGAAATTTGTGAAAGTGCAAGGGTGTGTTTTGATACTTTTAAAAGAAATCAGATGTTTTGTTAATTTCTGTGTGAAACGCTATTAAAATATATAAGTCGTAATATTATAGAAAATAATAGAAAATTATTATATAGTCTATTTTATAGTCCCTATATAATCTATACAAACGCAAACAGTTCGTAATACTACATATTCACCGGATTTTAGGCCGTATTCACCGGAGGGTCAAGGCGCGTGCAACGGCATTGTGACGTCACAATGAAAACATCGAACAACGTTGTAAACATGCAATTGTTGCAACGGCCTCAGCGAGCTACGTATCTGAGCAGGAAAACAATTATTTCAAACCTATTTCAGAAATATTTTTTAACATCTGGACGTCTTTCACATAGCGAAACTCGGAAAGGAAAACACGGAGGTTACATACAGTATTCTGGAGATTTTTTTTTATTTTCAACAATGGAAGATCGCAAATGAAAATGGTGTCCTCACACAGCATTCAATGTCTTATTTATCCAAATCTAAGTCCATAATTGTATAATATTGACTTTAAATCTGTCAAGTACCTTTAAAGTAAATATTACACTAGTAACAATGTCAAATTGTAGGAAAAAGATGAAATGTTATTGACCTATAGGGTAATTATCGAAACCACACGTTTGAAATTCAATGTATCTTAATGTAATTTGAAAAAAAATATGATAATAAACATTCTGTCATATTTTGAGAGTTGTTCCTGAGATCGAATCCACTCTTAACATAAAAAAGCAATGTCAGAGATTACAAAGAAAATCGTGTCGGTCAAACAAGTGAGGTATGTCCAGTGCACGATGTTTTTTTTCGATATTGTCGACATCGCTATAAAAATACCACCTAACCTATTCATTATTTCAATAATACCTGTGTTTATCTCTCAACATATTACGTTGCTTAACAATATAATGAAATTGTCTTGTTAACATTGCCTTCCCCTTTCTGTTGTTTACATCGTTCAAATCGTCGACATCGCAATGTTGGTCGATATCGAGTCGACATAGTGTCAACATTGCCCTACTTATTTTTTCATGTTTATATCGTTCACATCGTCGACATCGCATTATTGGTCGATATCGAGTTGACGTTGTGTCTACATTGCCCTAAGTATTTTTCTTGTTTACATCGTTCACATCGTTGACATCAATGTTGGTCGATATCGAGTCGAAAAAGTGTCAACATTGCCCTTCTTATTTTTCTTGTAAACATCGTTCACATCGTCGACATCGTAATATTGGTCGATATCGAGTCGACGTCTTGTCTACATTGCCCTTCTTTTTTTGTTTGCATCTATCACATCGTCGACATCCCAATGTTGGTCGATATCACTACTGGCTTTTAAAACCCCTGTCCGTACGAAAATCCACTGTCTTTCTCTGTATCCTACAGCATTTTCACAGTAATCTACAGGATATCTACAGTATCCTACGGTATGCTAGCTCTGTATATACAGTAAATCTCTGTATGCCACTGTATGTATCCCCAGCATGCCACAGTTACATACAGTAGGCCCCGATACGCCTACAGTATGTCACTGTATGGCTACTGTTTCGTACAGACAACTACGGTAAACCACAGTATATGCCACAGTACGCCCCTGTATATGTTCATTGAAGCAAAAAGAAGAAGTTTATACTCTCCCAGAGCACTGTACGGTTACCTAAGATGTGGGATTATCAATTTAGTACACAGAGTTACTTACCTAAGAAAATTTTGAACATTATTTTAAACACATGGTAGTATTTTTTTTTAAGTGTTAAGAGACTAATTGTGTTCTTTTATAACTTTGAAATAACTATGAAATATTAATAAACTGTTGCTTCAAAGAATACTTATCTATCAATTTTTGAAATCAATTATTTAATTATTCTTTCAAATGGTTTGATTTATTACTTAATTCATTGATTTTGCAAACACCTATTTAATCCATAAAATACTTGGAGTGACTTTGTACTTTAAAAAAAATACGACCGGGGTAATGCTGAATTTTGGAAAATTGTAGTTTTTAAAATTGATATAGTTTCCTTGAAAAAAATAAATAAAATTAATTAAATGAAATTAATCATTTTAAAAACAAATCAATCTATTTCTTGACAAATACAGAGCTGCATAGTAAACTCGGCACAAAATAAATACGGCGAGGTGGAAAGTGAAAATTAAATAAAATAACTGACTTTAAAAATACAAAATTAATAAATGAACTAATTATTTATCTTATTTATTTATTTGTTTATCAATTTATCTACAAATACATAGATAAACAAAATAAATAAAAATTAATTTATTTATTTTGTAACTGACAAGACAACAAAGTGATTAAATATACACCCCGCCCCCAATTGATTTTTTTTACTTTTAATTTCATGTGAAAATCCTTTCTCCTAAAATATGCTACAAAGTATTTTTTAAGCATATAAAAACAAATTCCAATAATTTTACGATCATGATGGATATCAAAATAATCGTCAGATTATGCACAATATTAATTAGTCAATTGCAATTTCATATTTTTACTTTGTTTTGATTTTAAAAAATCGGTATTCAAAACCCTAACACGAGTATGAAAGAACTTCAAAGCCATTGATTGTTTACAAGGGACATGGGTACACAGTAATGACACCTATTGTCTTTTTCACTGACCACTATACCTTGTTTATTTTGTGACAGAGAGCGACCGTGTCCATTCTGCAGCTGTTTGAATAAACATTTTCTCTTTGTGAGAAAACCGTTTTTGGCAAACAAAAACAAAATAAAACTATCAAAAAAGCTATTGGCGGATCAAGATTGTGCATTATGAGACGATTATTTTGATATCCAACACGGAAGTAAAATAATTAAAAGTAGTTTAAAAATGCTTCAAAAAGACTTTGAGAGACATTTTAGCGGAAACTTGTTTACATTAAATAAGGGAAATAAATCCAACTTTCGGGATTATAATTAATTAATTTGCTCTTATCGTCAATTCAAAAATTAGTAAATAAATATATTGTTCTTTTACAATGATTTAATATGTGCTTAAAATCAGTTTTATTTATTTAATTGCTAACAATTTAAAAATCAATTATTGAATTTATTTTAGAATCTAAAATTTTCTGAAATGCAGCATTACTTTTGTTGTGAAAGTGCGTGTTTTTGTGTAATTTTTTTTCTAAAAGGTACAAAAAAACCATTCCAAGTAATTTATGGATTAAAAAGGTGTTAGAGAAATAAATAAATGGTAAATAAATGAAATAAAAAATTCATCGCCATAAAAATGTCAAATTTTTTAATTATATTTTTAAAAACGAACAATACAACTAAATAATTAATTATTTTTATCCATCAAAAAGAAAATTATTAGGGCTTTTTGTATAAATATTTTTTTCCTAAACTATGTTACAAAGTATTTTTTAGCACATAAAAGCGAATAGTAGTTATTTTACGTCCATGATGGATATCAAAATAATCGTCAGATGATGCATGATTTTAATTTGTCAATTGCAATTTCATATTTTTACTTTGTTTTGATTAAAAAAATCGGTATTCAAAACACTAACACGATTATGAACGAAAGAACTTCAAAGCCATTGATTGTTTACAAGGGACATGGGATACACAATAATGACACCTATTGTCTTTTTCACTGACCGCTATACCTTGTTTATTTTGTTACAGAAAGCTACTGTGTCCTATCTAGGGCTGTTTGAAATGACATTTTCTCTTTGTGAGAGAACCGTTTTTTTTTTCAATCAAAACAAAATAAAAGTATCAAAAAAGCGTTTGACGGATTAAGATTGTGCATTATGAGACGATTATTTTGATATCCAACACGGAAGTGAAATAATTAAAAGTAGTTTAAAATGCTTCAAAAAGACTTTGAGAGACATTTTAGCAGAAACTTGTTTACATTAAATAAGCCAAATAAATCAAACTTTCGGGATTATAATTAATTAATTTGCTTGTATCGTCAATTTAAAAAATAAATAAATAAATATATTGTTCTTTTAACAATGATAAAAATGTGTGCTTCAAATCAGTTTTATTTATTTATTTTCTAACAATTTTGTGTAGTCAATTTTAAAATTAGATTAAATTATTTATTTTATTTATTTACCATTTATTTATTTCTCTAACACCGATTTAATCCATAAAATACTTGGAATGGCTTTTTGTTCCTGTTGGGAAAAAAATTACACACACACACCTTCACAACAAGAATAATGCTGCTTATTTAAAATAAATAGTTTTTAAAATCAATTCAATAATTGATTTTTAATGGTTAGTGAATAATTAGATAAAACAAATTACCAGCACGTATTTAATCATTGTAAAAAGAACAATATATTTATTTATTTATTTATTTCTTAAATTGACGATACAAGCAAATTAATTAATTATAATCCCGAAAGTTGGATTTATTTGCTTTATTTGATGTAAACAAGTTTCCAATAAAATGTCTCTCAAAGTCTTTTTGAAAAAAATTTAAAATAAATAAATTAATTTTTATTTATTTTGTTTATCTATGTGTTTGTAGATAAATTGATAAATAAACAAGATAAATAATTAGTTCATTTATTAATTTTGTATTTTTAAAGTCATTTATTTTATTTAATTTTTACTTTCCACCTCACTTTATTTATTTTGTTCCGAGTTTACTATGCAGCTCTGTATTTGTCAAGAAATAGATTGATTTGTTTTTAAAATGATTAATTTCATTTAATTAATTTTATTTATTTTTTCAAGGAAACTAAATCAATTTTAAAAACTACAATTTTCCAAAATTCAGCATTACCCCGGCCGTGTTTTTATTTAAAGTTCAAAGTCACTCCAAGTAATTTATGGATTAAATAGGTTTTTGCAAAATAAATAAATTAAGTAATAAATCAAACCAAAGAATAATTACATAATTAATTTTTAAAAATTGATAGATAAATATTCTTTGAAGCAACAATTTATTAATATTTCATAGTTACTTCAGAGTTATAAAAAACACAATTAGTCTCTTAACACTTAAAAAAAAATACTACCATGTGTTTAAAATAATGTTCAAAAATTTCTTAGGTAAGTAACTCTGTGTACTAAATTGACAATCCCACATCTTAGGTAACCGTACAGTGCTCTGGGAGTGTGTAAACTTCTTCGTTTTGCTTCAATGAACATATACAGGGGCGTACTGTGGAATATACTGTGGTTTACCGTAGTTGTCTATAGGAAACAGTAGCCATACAGTGGCATACTGTAGGCGTATCGGGGCCTACTGTATGTAACTGGCATGCTGGGGATACATACAGCGGCATACAGAGATTTACTGTATATACAGAGCTAGCATAGCGTAGGATACTGTACAAATCCTGTATATTACCATGAAAATGCTGTAGGATACAGAGAAAGACAGGGGATTTTCATACGGACAGGGGTTTTAAAAGCTAGTAGTGTATCGAGTCGACATAGTGTCAACATTGCTTTTTTCCAAATCTTGTTTACATCGTTCACGCAATGCTAGTGCTTCATGAAAAATATGCCAATGTGCGAGTCTATATCATTGCATTTTAACTAAAGTTGCAGCAGTTTTATTGTTACGTGACGTGACGTCACGTTAACGCACGTTTCTCCGTGTATATATCTACGTGTGAGTAAACACGAAAATGGTTTTCAAATTAATCTTACAGTTGGCTTAATAGAAAAATACAGGGAAATTTAAATATGTAGAAATAATAACAATGTTGACGATGAAAACGCGATATCGTATCTACATTGTCAACATTGCGATGTTGACGTCGACAATGTCGTCATGTAGAAACAATAACAATGAAGACGATGTAAAGGCGATATCGTATCAACATTGTTTACATTGCTATGTCAACGTTGTTGTCATCTAGAGACAATAGCAATGTAGACGATGTAAACACGATATCGTATCAACATTGTCAACATTGCGATGTCGACGTCGACAATGTTGTCATGTAAAAACAATAATGATGTAGACGATGTATACACGATATCGTATCAACATTGTATACATTGCGATGTCGACAATATCGATTTGATTAAGGGAACTGGACATGAAAGTGAGGTATGTCCAGTGCACGATGTTTTTTTCGATATTGTCGACATCGCTATAAACAATATACAATATTTCAATAATACCTGTGTTTATCTCTAAGCAATAAAAGGAACGTCATATCGTTTGAAATCGTGTTTCTCACAAGAATCTAGAATCATACGCAATATAACCGCTAATGATAAGCTCGTATCAATATTACCTAAAACCAAACACATAGGGAGTAAATATATAGGTGAAAAGTATGTCCCTCCTTATAGATTTATTAGAAGCTCTGGAATGTCTATTAAACTGAGATGATACAAAAAAAGCCTGAAAAATGAGAAGGCAGCAGAAGAACTGTCCATTAAAAAATGCTAACCAGATTTCCAGAAGTAATGAAGGAGAACCCAAACAACTAAACAAAGAGCTTTAATGTTCTGAAATGTCTGGAAAATGGAGTACGACAACTGCTTAAAAAGGAAAACAGGACATTCATCAGATTAATTCCTGGTAAAGTTCGAATCACTGCATGAAAATTTGGCTTTACAAAACAAGTAAAGATAATGTAAATTTATTATTTACAATGCCTTTAATTGGCTTTTCTGAAAAAAGTCAAAGCTGGAAAAGGTAACCTTTACATTAACTTTACATGCACTTAAATATGATGTAATGTCCCACTTTATCTTGACTTTACAAAAAAGTAAAGTTAATATTTACAACCATTAAACACAGTATTTAGGATAAATTAAATCTGATAATTACAGATTCTAAATTTAATTAAATGCCATTTTTAATAACCACAATCTGATATTTACAGACCTTAAATTTAATTAAATACCATCTTTAATAACTCCAAAAGTTAATAAGCTCTATTTTCCATTCCAGTGAATGAAGCCTTATTCAAATTATAAATATAAAGTTTTTTCTTCCAAATTGATAAGTTGCGGAAATGTAAACATCATAATTAATATACAAAGTAACAAAAAAGCTGACTTTAACTTGGTTTATTACAATACAAAACATTTCTTTTTAAGATCAAAATCATCAAGATTCTTGGCAGTTTATGTTGCCCACATCCTATCCTGCAAATTACATACATATCAGAGACAGGGTACATTACACGAATGCTTTTATTTGTATGTGTCACTGACATGATTTATAATAAAACCAATTGTACATTCTTGAATTAATGTTGTGAATCAACATAAAACTATGTACTCTTTCTTGTGGATATTGTTTTTAGTGGAAATCAACAACTGTCAAAATGTTTTTGTCACACCTCCCTTTTCAGAGTCCAAAACTTTTCTCCTCGTGCAGGCATTTTCCTAATGCTTTTCCTAAAAGAAAAAGAAAATCTATAAGTATTTTTTCAGTGCCACACATAAGTATAAATATTTTCAAAGGTGTCTGTGTTATCACTTATCAGAATTCAAAATACCATGATTTATAAAAATAAAAACAAGGAACAACCTAATTTATAAATAAAAAGTTCTAAAATGACCTTTAACCTCAAAAAGCAAAGAAATGCAAATTTATGAATTTAATGAGTAGAACTCTTGTTATTGATATTTTATATGAAGAATCAATGGTTAGGTCATGTATCCCTTATCACAAAAAGCCTATACATTACAATTTGAGAACTATGTATTTTTTTAAGAGTACTATACAAAAACAAAGAATAAATCCCTGAAATATTGGAAAATCATAGGTTTCCTGACTACTCTGTTGTCAGTTTACAAAGAGAACAATATAGTGCTACATATTTAGTTTAGCTGTACATGTATACAGAATGATATTCAAGTTATGGTTTAGGATACTAGTATATGCACCTTTTTCTCCAATCGCATGTTTCAGCTCATGAACTTTTTCCTGATATGGAACAGTAAAAGAACTTTAGGTGAGAGGCCCTCAAATTGAACATGACAATCGTGCTGAAATAGATTTTGTACAGTGAGTAACATTTTCTGCAATTGAAAAAATTAATATAGTCTATATTTTTATAAAAAATTATGAGTTTGAAGCAAACCACTGCACATGGTCACCAAAGAATGAATTGATTTTGAAAATTAATACAAAATGGAATCACAAATAATAGCTATGAATTAACAAACACCCTTACGTTATTTTTCTATCAAGAATAATCTAAAATTAGTTCTTAAACAATACTTGCCATTTATAATATGAAAGTTGAGAACCCGCCTCTTCTTCATGACAGATCTTTTAATTTTCTCATGGTAGGCTGAATAGCTTCAGACTATACAAAGGAAATTGAACATTATTTTTTTTTTACAAATATATGACGATATTGACTCCCGAGCAAGTCAAGCACTAAATAATGTAAATGTTTGTTCAAGTAACAGATTTCATTAAATTTATTATTAAAATGTGCTTGTACCAAAGAACACTGGGATCCTCAATCTGGGTAATCATGTTTTGTCGTCTTCCTCGCCCTGTCTTGATGTTTTCCCTTCAACAATCTGCATACTGAATTCACTATACCACCTGTATTTAAAGAAAATGGACACAGTTTAAAATACAAAATAAAACAAAATTATTTGTCAAATTTGGAGTTAAAACTCTCAGCCAACTCTAAGTTTTATGACATTTGAAAGTGTTAATTCTCTGTAATAAGCAAAACTCCGGTTTTCAGTTTCAAATTCCCGGCATGACTTGGTTTTTACTACTCATTTTAGTCCCACTCCAGAATATGTTTATCTTTGTCTTGTTTAATTCATACACCTTTACAGAATTAAGTGACGCACATAAACAATAAATCCCCAAATTGTCAAAAATACTTATCTAATATCCTGGCAGTAAATAACATAAAAAGCGTCGTTTTGCGTGAATTTGATTAGTTTCATTCATTCACAACATGCACAATATACTGATCTGAAAGTGAAAGTGAAAACGGCTGGAAATCGTAAACAAACCTTTAGCGCATGCCAACCCGGGAATTCGAGCAGTTGTCAAGGCAAGAATCTTCTTAAATCTAGATGAAGTATCAAAAAATTACCGCAAACTTCGTCAAAATAACGATGCAGACCCGCTCAACTTGATTTGAAATGATTGGCTATTCAACCGAATACATAGTGCCATATTTGGGTTACTGTTCAGAGTAGGTCCTTCGTTTTACATTCGAGAAGTTTACATATTACTTGAATGAAGAGGATAACATAATACTGAGCTGACAACGGTGTGTAAAGTATTTTTTCAGTGTAGTTTACGATACAGGCTGTAAATGTGCTGGAGATTTTATTGATGTTGAAGCTTGTAAACAAAACCAATAAACGTAGGACTTTTTCACGGCAATGTATGGGAACCAGTCTAGAATGCAAAGAAAATTCCGCCAAGTAAACAAAGAAAGAGCTTTGGGATGTTGTCGGTTGTATACATTATGTGCGACGGTGACTGCAAGGTTATACATGTGTTTTTTTGTTGCGAATAATTCATTTCATTTTATTATGGAAATTTATCCGTCCCAACACTTGCAGAAATATAATTAATCTGACTTCAAAATTCCTTCCTCTGTTTTCCCCTAATCCGAGATTCCTCTGACTCTAACCCCTGCTTTTATATTGTGACTTGTGCAGGGGAGAGTCAGAGCGGACTCCATATTGAAAACTGGGAATCTGGCGAAACCACCTGGTATCGCTGCTCTGCCTACCTTTTACAACTTTATTTCACGGAGCTAACTCCCGAGACGCGAGAAATCAGTAAAACAATTATTCACCTACTTGTTAATCGTCATAAATATTATGCTTTCGCCGTTTAAACGACCCTATCACCGAAAAATGAAGCATCACTTGAATTTGGTCGCCTCCTCGACATTCGACGTCTTTGCGCATAACGTCACACACAAATACACAAATAAACTATCACGTGAAAATATCATGTTTGGTGTTTTAAACCTCATATTAGCATAAAAGTCGTTTGTGACAGTTGCTTTCCTTATCAATCAATAAATAAAACATCATTATGCTATTTTATATGTATTTTCACAACACTTTCATATTTTCCGAAAGCCCTACACGTGGTTAGAGCACGTGTTACTTTCAAACTGACTGGAATTTTGTGTATTTGTGTGCTTACGTCATGCGCAAAGCAGTCGAATGGCGATGAGGCGACCTAGTTCAAGTGATGCTTCATTTGTCGGTGATAGGGCTATTTAAACGGTGGAAGCATTTTTTAATGACAATTAACAAGTAGGAAAATAATTATTTTACCGATTTCTCGCGTCTCTGGAGTTAGCTCCGCGAAATAAAGTTGTAAACGGTAGGCAGAGTAGCGATACCAGGTGGTTTCGCCAGATTCCCAGTTTTCAATATGGAGTCCGCTCTGACTCTCCCCTGCACAAGTCACAATATAAAAGCAGGGGTTAGAGTCAGAGGAATCTCGGATAACTGTTCCCCCAAGTACGGGGCGCATGTAACACTCTTCGCTCTCATTTTTAAAATTTTCATTGTATATTTTGTAGAAGCAAGGGATGTGGATCTAATGCATGCTGCTAAGGATGGAAAGGTCTTGTGTTTATTGGTCATGCCTGAGACACCAGTCACAGTTGTACCTCATTCCATTTTAGGTAATGTCTTTTGAGTTTTTTTTAACTAGAGGGAACAATGCATTTTTCATTCAATATAAATGTAAAATTCTAGAGATGATTTTTTTTCAAGTGTTGGATATTAGTTCATGATTTTATGTAAAGAATATATTTAAATAATTATTTCCTCACATTTTTTAAAGAGGCCAGGTATGGTGAAGAGATAATTCATTTTTTATTCAAAATTTCATTTTCCATGCATTTGTACAGGGAGTCTGTATGCACCTGAGGTGAGCGTCAGATTTAATTTTGAAGGTGGATTACTTTCAGATGTTGTGATGAAGATTGTTGAAAGAGATTATCAACATAAAACCAGTCCATATGAATGTGCAAGTCAGGTGAGAACTGGACTTCAACTGTAATCAAGAAATGTTTATATATTGCTTAGCTCAGTGAAAGCACCCCACAAACATTTTAAGTATCTCAGTAAGTTTCATGGATATTACAGATGTTACATATGTTTGACATTGAGTTGCTTTGTCTAAATTTCCATTATGTTTAGTTATACATGTTTTAAGTTACTTAAGTATGTCTTCAAAAGCTTGTGCTTTAATTTCAATTGAAGTAATAATGAAAACCAATCTAAAAATTGTATTGTTTTTCTTTATAATTTTGAAAATGATTTTTTAGGACTTGTACAGCACCTGAGTACCCAGAGCAGATGACTGTTGAACTAATTGGTGAACAAGAAAAAATGTCAGAGAGGGGAATCCAATACAGTTGTCAAGAATATATACTTTTATCAACGATATGATCAAGAATTTGTAAACTTGTAGCGATTTAGAATATATTATCTGTAATATAACTCTTCATTACTTAATTGTTCACACATTATCATCTTATTTGTATATTAATTGCCCCCTCTTATATAACTCCCTGCGGATCTAAATGACCCGTGTATTGACTCTTGATCTTAAGGATCAGGACCAGATTTTGAGTATATCTATAGTGCGACAGAATTTTAGAATAAGATAGGAAGATGGAAATATAGAAGAATTAGTAGATATAAATGTTAGAGATAAATAAAGCTACATACTTACTTTGAATGTTACCTTATATTTCTCGGATTTATATGTATTTATTTTTTGTGAATCATTTTTCCTGATTTATCTATTTGTGATGTGCTGTGTAAATAAACTGTAGACTAGAGTTTCAGCATCTATTTTCAAGATATGAGGAACAAGGATAAATTGATTTATAAATGAGAAGTGACTTTATGAAATGTGTTGTAAGACTGCCCGGTGGGGCGCTACAAGCTAACTAGGAAATATCTTGGAGATTTATAGATGAACATGCAAGCATTCATGATTTTGTATGTTATTGAGCCAGAGAGTTTTTGCACAAATTCAATTTTCAGTACAGTAATTTAAACTGGATGTGTAATTTTCAGTACAGTTATGTAAAATGAATAATTATGTTACTTATAATGATTGTCAGTTTCTCAACAGGACATAATTGTAGTTTATTTATATGCAGATTTGCAGAACAAAACACACAGAACTTTTTTTCTTTTTGTGCATCATACATTTGTAAACCTTTTACACCACCATGATTACATATTTAACATTTTGTATGTTGACATGTAAATCGAGCACACACATGAAAAAGCGTACGCGTATAGCTTGATACATTACATATGCAAACATACATCTACCATAACCTAATACATATTTTCCAAGGTGTGTGAAGTCGAGCACATACATGAAAATGTGTGAAGCTGGACACATACACAAATACACATGCATCTGCCACAACCTATTACATATTCAAAGGTGTGTGAAGTCGAGCACATACATGAAAATGTGTGAAGCTGGACACATACACAAATACACATGCATCTGCCACAACCTATTACATATTCAAAGGTGTGTGAAGTCGAGCACATACATGAAAATGTGTGAAGCTGGACACATACACAAATACACATGCATCTGCCACAACCTATTACATATTCCAAGGTGTGTGAAGTCGAGCACATACATGAAAATGTGTGAAGCTGGACACATACACAATTACACATGCATCTGCCACAACCTATTACATATTTTCCAAGGCGTGTGAAGCCAAGCACATACATGAAAAATGTACAGCTGGACACATATGCAAACACACTTACATTTACCACAGACGTAAAAACATAATCTAAACTTAATCAAGCACAGACAGGCTCACGGGGTGAAGCTGGACTCGTACATGATCTCATGCATTTTGCAAATTGCATCATCGCATATATTCTATTAGATTTTTCACCATTTTTTGAGTTTGTGAATATGTAAAATGCATCATTTTGCATTACAAGTTGAAGATGTTATTAGCCTGTATATAAGTGCAAATCAAATAGCCTTTTATGTATTTTTTTCCACATTCTATTTAAACTGCAAAGTTTAATTTATGAATGTACATGCACCATTAAGAATAAATAATGTATCGGTATTATATTTTAGAGTGAAATGATACCTCCATTTCAAAAGCAGAAATGTGAAATTTATACTTATCATCTGTATTTTTTTTTCAATTTTTTTCTCACATGTATCTGAATGTTTAAAGGAAATCAAAAGACAAAGATAGCTCAATATGTTTATATTGAAGGTTATAACTGGATATTGTTTGTGCTGTATATCTGACTCATCATATGATGAGAAGCAAAAATGCAGAATATTTTAGATCATTTTTGTTTGGAAAATGAAAATTATCAATATGCCAATTTTTCCCATTGTTATATTATTAATTACTCTATCATTAATATCAATGTACATATTAAAGATCTATGCCATCCAATTCAGAGATTTGTAGGCAATCCTGGTGCAGATAATATTTTTTTCCTGTGTTTTGTAGTATTGCGGGAACACATTGTATGTGAGGACTGATGAACCTATATTAATTGTTTTGGTTGTATATGTGGGCCTGGCCAAAGGAAGGCCAATGAGAAATGAGTATTCAGTAAGGTGTTTAAATCATTCTAAGCCAGTGCTCTTTAATAAACACAGGGTTTTTTTTGCTTTATAAATAACCTATATATCATATTTGTAAAAATATACTGGTAATGGAAATAACAAAAGTGTTGACATGTACTTTAATTTGGATTTTTTCATACATGCAAATATTATAGGATGCTCCTGCATTTTTAACTATTGCACCGAATGCACGTACGGCATTCTCCCTTGAGACATTATTTACATAGCGACGGACACAGGTTTTCCATAGTAAACCATCTATGGTTTTTGCCTGGGCGGTTTTTAATGTCATTGATAGGGGTACAATTTATTAAATGTAAAATATTTTACAAATGCATTGCAGTGCTTTATTGTTTCACATTCAGTGTAATGTATGTTAAATATTCATATATTGTTACATGTATCAAAATAAACGCCAGCTGCTCCAACTAAGCTAACCTGGCTTACAGCATAGGTGTTGTATTATTTGAGGTGCAGTCTGTCAAATAATGATGAGTCAAATGTTTGATTCTGTAGATGACCATTTCTAATACTAATTTCAACTGGAAATGGATTCAAGATAATTAAAAAATATCTGATGTTTTTATTAAAATTCTGGGTACTGACTAGATTAGATTCTTTGAACAAACTGAAAATCCAAAGAATAAGTGTATTAGACAATAGTCAGCATTTAAATAAGACTTTTATAAAATATTTATATTTAATGAACTTTAATATGGCATTAAAGGTGAAAGGTTATATTTAATTATCTTTTCGTGAAAGTAAAGGTTACCTTTTCACCTTTACTTTTTGTAAAGTTAATACAAAGATGACCTTGCTTTTTTGAGCACCTTTAATGAAATTTACTTTGCAAGTAAAGTTTTGTAAAGGTGTTTTTTCAAGCAGTGTATTACAAAGAAAACGTAATTAATTTTTAGCGACATTCAATTTAAGCGATCCCGGCGACACCCTCGCTTAAAATGCCAAAATTGAATCCTCGCTTACAATTCTTCCGATATGGTATTTAGAACACTATTGGATAATATACAAATAGTTGCTAATTTCCTTGAAGTCTTTTAACTTTATCAAACAAGGACTAAAAAAAAATCAAAGCTATAAGAATTCATTTTCCAACCATTTGAATTTATTTATCTAAATGTTAATTTCTTAGATTATATCTTAACAACATAAATGTGAAGTAGTTTGCTTACCTTTTTCACGTCTTCTCTCTGCGATGACTTTCTGCGAATCTATGTCCAAGTCTGCATGCGCTATAAGAATTCATTTTACAGGTATTTGAATTTAATTATCTAAATGTTAAATTCTTAGATTATATCTTAATAACATAACTATGAAGTATTTTGCCTACCTTTTTCAAGTCTTCTCTCCCCGATGACTTTCTGTGAATGTATGTCCAAGTCTGCACGCGCGAAGTGTTGATACAGCATTTCACACCTCTTTCTGATGTCATCCTATACACAAAGCTAGCAATTGCTCTTTGATGATGGAAGACTTTCACAGTTACTGTTAACGCTGTATGTGATGAGTTGAAGGAAAAGGTTAGGTTTAAGTTAAAGGTTAGGTTTAAGATTAAGGTTAGATTTAAGATATTAGGTTAGGTTTAAGATACCAGGTTAGGTTTAAGATACCAGGTTAA
The DNA here is from genome assembly GCF_032062105.1 of Saccostrea cuccullata. Lineage (NCBI taxonomy): Eukaryota > Metazoa > Mollusca > Bivalvia > Ostreida > Ostreidae > Saccostrea > Saccostrea cuccullata. The sequence goes on along the minus strand of NW_026938864.1, from coordinate 15,930 downwards.
GGTTAGGTTTAAGATTAAGGTTAGGTTTAAGATACCAGGTTAGGTTTAAGATACCAGGTTAAGGTTAAGGTTAGGGTTAGGGTTAGGGTATAAGGGGTTTTACGAAGATTGCTCCGGAGCATTCTCGTCAATGTCACATTCTATCACGTGATTTTGATAGGCGTGGTTATAATAGGAATAGGAAATACTGGAGTTTTCCGAAACTCTTATCTTCTTTTATTTCTTATCGAATTTAGACAAGTTTGGTGTCGTTGGAAAGCTTAGAAGACGGACAACATGACTAGGGCCGGGGTATCCAAGCCAGGTGTCATGTAAGAGGAGAAAAGTTGGATTCTTATTTACACGAAAGATTGTACTTAGAAGTCAACAAATAAGAAATAAAGATGTTCTGCCTTTTGAAAATATCGCTTGTTATTCGACTTCCTGCTCACTAAAACGACAGTATCATGAAACGAGCGTAAAGAGCTCTTCAAGACCTTTCCAACGACACCAAGAACGTTGACATCGGAGCAGTCAGTGGAAAGATATGAGCAAAAATAGAAAAAGAAGTGTTTGCAGGGGGTTAAAGTCAGGGTTATCGGGGGTTAGGGTTTGTGGGGGTAAGGGTCAGGATTAGGGTTAAAGTTAGGGTTAGGGTCAGGGTTAAGGGTTACGGTTAGGGTCAGGGTTAGGGTTAGGGTTAGGGTTAACGGGGGTTAGGGTTAGGGTTAGTGGGGGTTAGGGTTAATGGGGGTTAGGGTTAGGGTTAGTGGTGGTTAGGGTTAGGGTAAGGGTTAGGGTTAGGGTTGGGGTTAGGGTTAGGGTTAGGGTTAGGGTTAGGGTTAGGGTTAGGGTTAGGGGTTAGGGTTAGGGTTAGGGTTAGGGTTAGGGGTTAGGGGTTAGGGTTAGGGTTAGGGTTAGGGGTTAGGGTTAGGGTTAGGGTTAGGGTTAGGGTATAGGGGGTTTTACGAAGATCGCTCCGGAGTCATCTCGTCAATGTCAATTTTTGTCACGTGATTTCAGTAGGCGTGGTTATTGTTTTTTTTATCTTAATACTTTGTGTAGCGAAGTATCAAAGTTTATTTTGTTATTTCCATCATACACTTTGGCTCAGTAGGTAGAGCAGCGGACTTCAGATTAAGGGGTGCCGAGTTCGATTCCCGATGGAATTTGTTCATTTTATAGCTCTTTTTAATTTTTCTAAAGTTGAAAGTCGATGATTAATTACTGATCTATTCGAGTCAAATATTATTACATATTGAGGTTAGGGTTAGGGTTAGGGTTAGGGTCAGGGTTAGGGTTAGGGTCAGGGTCAGGGTCAGGGTCAGGGTTAGGGTCAGGGTCAGGGTCAGGGTCAGGGTCAGGGTTAGGGTTAGGGGTTAGGGGCAGGGTCAGGGTCAGGGTCAGGGTTAGGGGTTAGGGGTTAGGGTTAGGGTTAGGGTTAGGGTTAAAAGCGAAGATGCCGGAATTAGGTCATGCCGGAATTAGGTCATGCTGGAATTAGGTCAAATAAAATGAAAGTGGAAAGTGAAAGTAAGGATACATACAGAAGTAAATGAAAAGCTGGAATTTTCCGAAGCTCATAACTTCTTTATTTATTATCGGATGGAGATGAGTTTGGTGTCGTTGGAAAGCTAAGAAAACGAGGAACACGATTAAGTGATACTCATAAAACCTAGGTGTCAGGAAAATGGAGAAAAGTTGGTTTTTCTTTGCACTGCAGATTGTGCTTAATAATGGACAAAATGAGAATTTTTGACCATTTTGAACCTCCAAGATCTCAAGAATGGATTGCAATTGATACATCCCACTTAAGTCAGTGAGACACCACAAAAGGGCTCTTGGTAGCTGCAAATTGTTGGCAAAACTGCCTTCTCCTTCTTAAAATATAACTAACTTAACATTTAGAAAATGTACCAAAATCTGAAATAACAGTCGGAAATCAGACCTTAATTTTGATGTTTATAAGGAAAGGACATAAGATATTGTGATAGATTTCAAATAAGGAATTATTTAAATGGAAAGGGATAAGATAACGTCAGATTAATTTTGTTGAAAGAGTTAATAATGATATAGCTTGCGATTATAATTAAAAGCAAAGCATATAAAGTAATACTTTCTTCACCAAATATCATCTTTAACATTGTTATATAATGTTTGTGAACCCTAACCCTAACCCTAACCCTATAACCTGACAGACTATTTGCAACCTAAGATAAAGAATATGTGCAGAAGAAACACAAAATAATATGTTTGTAACTGTACTTACAAAAATCATCTTGTTTTAAATTGTTTGCAACACTTTGTTTATCAAATGATCAAGCTGCAACAGAAAATGAATGTTTTTAGAGTTATGGACTTGTCGCGACTACTCGTTTACCCTCTTTTTATATGGATGACGCATTAAAGAAAATAATTTTGCTTTATATAAGTGTGGTTAAGTTAGACGAAGAAATAACAAGCCTTTATTTTGTTACTTTAATCCCTGGTATTTGTACGAAATACAAGGAAAATGTAAATTCGTCACCAAGTCTGCAGAAAGTGTGAAATATAACTTAACATTTTGTGAATGTAATGTACTGTTACATTTGTAACATTGTGTAACATGGGTAGAATAAAGAGAATATAACAAGTCAATAATTGTTCAGTCAAAGGTCAAGGTTATTTAAAGAAGAAGCATACATAAGCAATTTTCATACTTTCCCGGTTACCTTGACCTTTGACCTTCACCTAATATTTACGTTCCAAGGTCAGGAGATCTCATGCATTGTCTCCATGTCTTTACGACTTGTCGGGAAGAAGTTTTTAGTTCTTTGTAAACATCATAAATTCTCAGGGGCAATAACTACTTAAAATAGTTTACGAATTATTTCACACTAATAGAATGAGAATTGTAGGAAATGAGTTGCAGACGTTTTTGAAGTTTTTGTATCAGTTTTATATCGGTTTACGATTTTTGAAGAGTAGCGATAACAAGGGTTTACGCTGAAAGGGGCACTGAGTTTGAAAGGGTACAATCTTAGGGGACAAACATGGAATCTCTGAAATGGTATTAAGAGCAGCCACGTAGAATCGATATTGAAAGTGGAGGGGGGGGCACCCAGAGGAAATTTTTTCCCCCCTTACCTGAACAAGTTGACAAGCAAAAAAGAAAAAAAATACTAATCCAAAGATAAAAATCCTATTTCTGGGGTGTGGGTTAGTTGTAAGGCCCAATTTTTTTTTTCAATGATACCTTTTTTCAGTACCAATTTTTTAGACTACATTTTCCTTGTACAACAAAAAGTGTGTGTGTTGGGGGTGGGGGTGTGGGGGGGGGGGGGGGCAACCATCCTTGCAATTAACATTTCCTGTAGTATAAGTAAGGTTGTTGAAAAAAGTTTGGGGGGAGGGGCATGCCCCCTCCTGGCCCCACCGTTTGCTACGTGCCTGAAGAGTACATACTGAAGATGCAGAGATGTTTTGAATTTGGTGAAGAACAAAAGAGCTTTATAAATGCCAATTTATACCTAATTTGAATCACCTCGACCTTTGACCTTGACAGGGTTAGCGTTAGGGTTAGACCTAGATTTTAAGGTTAAAGGTCAATGAATAATTTGCAGTTGGCCCCATGTCTCTACCACTTGTCACTTAATAAAATATTTTGATAATCATAAACATCGCAAATATTCAGGGGCAATAATTCGTAATAGAAGTTTACAAATCCTTGCGAAATGTTTGATTGAAGAGTTGACCAAATTAGTCGTTAACATTAAGAAAGGTTTGGAATCTTTATGGTTAATGGTTTCGCAGGAGTAGCGATAAGAAGCTTTTATGTTGAAAGGGGTCGTAATTCCTTGAGAGGTCAAAATTCATATATGCAGTTTCAACAGCAAAAATCTTGTACAAATTACATTTTTATCGACTTGGACAACTATAACTAGTGCTAAATGTTTCGGGAACTGTTACAGATGTTCCCCAAACGCTCCCCCAACTCCCTTTTGCTGCCATATTCCCTGTAAGCTTCATTAAATAAAACGAACTCTATGCATTTGAGATTTTAACAACATTTACTCAGAAGTTTACCAAGTTCATTCCAATTTTAGCATTGCACGCTCTGCATGTGAATTCATGTGCATAATGACCATATCACCTTGTCTACACAATTTATATAATTTAATGCACTAAATATTAATGTATTTATTCCAGAATTATTGAGAAGTACGCTCATTCAAGTGTATTTTTGATTTTACTCATTTCACGTGCACGCACGTGCATACTTGAGCATGGTGACCATACCTTCTTGTAGAAGTCCATTACATGTATCTATGTTCTAAATCCCACCCCGTTTGGTTAAAAGCCAAGAGAGTTATAGCTGTGTTACCCTGGCCTGGCAGAATCTATAAAGAACAGGAGATGTGAAACACGTTATGTTTATTTGGCGGGTTTCAGTAGTTATATAAAATTGAACATACAACATATGCATTACTACATATACATACACTCATTTAGTCTAGGGGATTTACAATAACTAATTTACTATGACATCAAAATATTACTGACTAGAATAAAACATGTGACAAGCAACTTTCGTTTGATAATTTATCAATAAAATATTCAATAATACTATATCTTTATGTCCAAAACAGCCAAACACATTCACAACTGTATTTGTTTACGTTTTGCCTCAAACCGGAAACAGATTACAAATTCTAATACATGACTCAAAACCGGGCAACACAAGTAATTCCGGAAACAAATGAAATTTTATACATTTGTTAGAAAATCAAATCTATACGTTTAGCTAATACTTTCTGTGATTGTAAACATTACAATTCTGTACATATAATCTGTTTACTAATGTTTAAACTCAAAATGAAGACTTTACACTGAACTCGAACCACGTGACTAGACCATGCTGCTGCATCAAAATATTCACTAATACATTGAAATTCACCTAGTCGCAATATTTCGAGAAACAAATGTTTTATATCAAACATATTATATATCAGGAAAACAGTTATAAACATGTTAACAGGTATAAATTTGAGTTCTTACCTATAAAGAACAGGAGATGTGAAACACGTTATGTTTATTTGGCGGGTTTCAGTAGTTATAAAGTCTAACCCAAAATATACCCCACATTCCGGATTTACACAAATCCAAGAGTTATCTCTCTTTGATCATAAACTCTATAACAATATGATATATATAAACTATATAACCTGATAGATTATACAAAAAAAATGGGGGGTGGCTGAAACCCAATATAAACTACGTCACAGCTGTTTAAAGTTTCAGCCAATCATATTGCAGCACACGTAAACGCACGTGTATGCATGTGCATGGTGACCATTCCCTCTTGTAGAAGTGTTTTATATCTATCTAAGTTCTAAATCCCAGCCTGTTTGGTTGAAAAGAAAGAGAGTTATAGCTATTTAAAGTTTATGCGAATCAGATTGAAGCGCACGTGCATGCATGTGCTTTTATGATAGTTGCTATATATCAAGTTGAAGGATATCCTAATGCTTGGCTTTGTTCAGAATTTGAAAGTATTTCGTCAAAAAACAAGAATGATATTGAGACTTTAGTTTCAGCCAATCAGAGCGAAGCGCATGTGCATGCACGTGAGATCTTGCTATTTTGACCATGTTATGTTGTCTATGTTACTAATATAGTTGAAAAATTACAATTATTTCCTAAGTATGGTATTTCAACGGCCCTAACATAAATCATAAGGTGTTGGAAATATGAATGGCAGAATGATGCGATGACCACCTGCATAATGGGCGTTCGTATGAAATTTAATGTACGGGGTCTGCGCTTGTTGGTTGGGATGGAAGACTAACTGAAATTTTAGTTGGTGGGTTGCCAAAGCAGCCGGTAATGTTAAACCTCTTCGTTGAAGGCAAAGAAATTGTCTATATTAGCAGAAAATGGGTGGGGCTGTTCCTTTTCCCCTTACTAACCCTGGCCTGATGCCCATGTGCAAAATATATTTCCTAAGAAGAAAACTGTTAGTTGGTCTAGGAGTCGAACCTAGAACCTCCCTTTAAGTAATAAAGGGATGCTCTACCATTGAGCTAACCAACTGAGGTAAGACTTTTGTTCATAAAAACCTACTGAGTATTAGCTCTGAAAACTTAACGGTTAGAACTTACATTGTTTAATTAAATGACTTGCTCTTTGAAGTGACACAAAACTCTCAAAATACTATATGTAATCCTGTAATCCTCATTTAAATTAAACAGCCACGAGGGAGATATATTTTTAATGTAATTTATTTTTATTTTTGACCCAAATGACATATATGTTATGAATAACCCAACAGAAGCCTTTGATGACCTTTTTATACCAAATAAAGTGTCATTCGAAATAACTTTAGCTACTTAATATCAGAAATATTGAAAAAGAAATCGAAAATCACTTACATTCCAGATGTATACGCCTGAAATCCTGTACACATACCGTCAAATAGGCTGAAGGAAGTAAACAAATAATCAATCGGAACCCCTTGGGCCTTGAACTGAATTCGACATTAGTAAGAGTTATCGCTCTTACCCTTACAGAAATATTACGGAACATTCCAGTCGTCTAAATAAAAGGACATGATCATCCGAGGCTCAATTTTTTTTTCTTTTAATCTTGAATAAATATAATAGTTGTAATTATTAATGTTGTGATGATTAAGAAATAAAAGGAAATGTGGTGTTCATATCATTTTATTTGAGATCGGCGTTTTCAGCTAGCTTTGAATTCTTCTGTCTACCACTCGGCGGTCGTCATTATCCAAAATCATGGTTTGGCTGTGTTCAGAAATACATTTTAAAATCAAGTTATAAAGCAATTTGTTTTAATGTATAGTCTTGTATAACTTTGACGAATTGAACGAAATATTTGGAAGTGAATAAAAAATAATTGATATTGTTTTAAGGAAAAGATGAAACAATTTTACTTTCTATAAATTTTATTATTTAAAATTCATATGTTCCTCATTTTAGAATATATTTCCTTGTGATTAAAAGCCAACAATTTAATAAAATGTTAATTGAACGTTAACAAAATCTTAATTCACCTAGTAATGAAGAAATTACTTTATGAAACGGTTGGAAATATTCGTTATTCCTAGATTATATATTCAAATAATGGAAGAAATTAATTTGATGATTTTTTATGTTTGACATATTATACCAAATTTAGACCAGAATTAAGATTAATATTGAAATTCTATTTTTCCGAAGCTAGATGATATAGCAAAGTTTATTTACATTGGATACGGGCTGAGTTACTGGTCCTGTGCATAGCATGACAGATTTGAAAACCATCGTTTGTCGAGAAATCCCCGTTTGGGGGTTCCGGTAGACTGTTTATCATTGCTTAACCCTGAAATTGTCCACAAAACAAGCCCCTGCAATGTTGAAGGACGGAAAAAAAAATTTACATGTAATTACAATGGAAGTTGAAATGACAGCACGCCCCCCTTTTTTTATTATTATTTGTTTTGCATACCTGTACATGAATAGAAATTTTTAATTAAGGTACAAAAGTGAAGATGTGAGAAAAGAAACGAATGTAGAGAGCAAGAAAGGAAAGAAAGGAAGGAAGAGATGTATATTTAATTAATGAAATGAAAGAAATAGGATGAATTAAAGAAGGAAAGAAATGCTTGAAATAAAATGAAAATATCAAGATGTGTGAATGAAGAAAGAAAGAAAGGAAGGAACAAAGATTATTTTAATAGAAAGAATGAAATAGGCCTAGTGGAATTTAATTAAAATGAAAGTGTGGAGGGGAGGTTAAGAGAAAAAAATTATGCCAAGAAAACAACCATACAAGCCCAAAAAAAAAGAGTTATGGGTAAATTGCATTGGCCAAACCCGAAAATCCTAAATGGGAGATTATGTTCATAGTTCAGTACCAATTATGATTTCCAAACACCGCCATTGTCCCCAATTTAAGCTTCTGCTACAACATGTTTGTGGAAGGAAGGGTGGGTTTGGGGGGGGGGTGGTGGTTGGTGTTCTAGGCTTAACCGGTGTAGCAATGTCTGATATGTATATGAAGTCTATATTTAGAAACGAAATGGGGGGTCTTAGCCCTTCCTAGCAACCCCCCCCCCCCGACGCCTACGTAATGTATTTAGAATACATTTCATTCTTTTGATTAGATATCAGCATTGGCGGATCCAGAGGGGGGGGGTGTTCCGGGGGTTGGAACCCCAACCTTTATTTGTTGCCAATTGGAGAAAGAGAGAGGAAGAAGGGGGATAAAACGTTTCCCGAGAATAAGTATTTTTACGTCTAACTTAGATATGTATTGAACAGATAGATTCTTACATATTTAGCTTTTCCATTCACCTTTATTACTTTTTATGAGTGAATGGTAGAAAATATTCTACTTATTTTTATATATCTAATATATGACATGTAACATGCGAGGTTAAGGTCATACGCAACGTAGTTTGAACTTTTTGGGGTTCTTCCCTGGAGTTGAAGAGTTCCACAAAATGAAGGACCTATGTGCAATATTTTTAATGTCTATATATGGATTTGTACACCTCATATAAAATTTTTTTTGATGAATGAAAATCTTGAATTTGTGTTTTATAATTATTGTACATTTTTATTTGAATAATGCAAAAATTTTCAAAATTCGATATCTTTTCAAAACCTCTGGTAAGGCATACTGATTTTTTGTCTATGGACATGTAATTATATTATAATTTTAAATTTGGAATATCTTTGAAATCTATCAGTAAGTAAGGTACGTTGCGTATGTCCTTAAATTTGATTTTAGATTCTCGCAATCTTAATTTGGCTGTGTTGGCTATATAGAAGAAGGTGCCTTATTTTTGACTAAATCTTATGAAGGAACTCAAATTTAATTCATTGTTTTATACCCAACCCAAAAAAGAGGTTCAAATTCTGTAAGAAAATTCATTCTACTCTTCAAAAATGCTGCAAATCCATTCAATTTTAAGGCATCAGTAATTTTTTGTAAATATCTTAACTTTTTTATTACGGACTCAGGGTACCTTTTCAATGAAAAAAGGACGTAGAACAAAGATATTATTTTCCACAATCTTATATTTTTCCATACATGTGTGTGTGAATATTTGCCTGAGAGTTTGCAGAGGGGGAGGGGTTAGAGGGACACAACCCTGGAACCCCCTTTCAGAAATTGCTGGATCCGCCCCTGTATCAGTCATTGTTTGTCCGTCAGCCGTCTTAAATTCCGGATGATAAACCGCATTCGGTTTCGTCATTTGTATTTTACCGTATCCGAATAACATCTTTTTTGATGCCTGATAAGAAGTAGTCATCCGATATTTCAGATTGAATTTAGACACAGGTGCTTGAAATGTTATGGTATTCGAATTATATACTTAGCAGAAATGGCTTATGAGTTATAAGTGAATTGTTATTGACCATGTACAGTATAGAGTTTACAGACCGAAGGTGTAGGGATATGTAGTGACGTCATCCTGTTACCTGGCGGGAGTACGAGCATGAATGGATGAAAAGGTTATGTTGGAAGTTATCGTGGTTGAAGAGAGTAAGTTTCGTAAGAGAATGAAATCAAATATGTACGTAAAAGTTTTGTTTAGGTGTGTCACAGAGTACTGTGATACATGACTTTGGGTACTAGGGAATTTTTTTTCTTTCTCGTCGCGCCGCCTGCCATAGGACTCCTCAAAAGAAAGGCGCACTTGTCTGGGACATCTTTTACCTTCTGTATTTGTGCTTTTCATAGAATCAAGGTGTAACATGCAAGTTTCTTGTCTTATGCTAATTCTAAATTAGGATAGCTTTTTAAGTTTCACACAGGGGTTGTCTTATGCTGGCTATCAATAATTTGACGTAATTGAAGTATCAATTCATTTTAGGTAAATTTGAAATCATCAATTATATGTCACCGGCTTCACAGGGGCGTGAAAGTTAGTCACATACCTGTCAACATGGCCAAAATTTTTCGGGGGAGAAAATGCGCGACGACCTTTTGCAAATACAATGTGACAGGGGTGTAAAAGTTTTTAGAATATAAAACTTTATTAATATTAATATTAACACCATCATTAATTCATAAAATTTACTGTTACCAATGTAGATAATGTTCACACAGGGGTGAAAGTATATGTTATACAGTTATAGATATCTGCACTATTTGCTATCAATAATTTGACGTAATTGAAGTATCTGAAGCTACTAATACAAATGAGTTGAAAATTTAAGGGTCAGTAAACATTTTATGTAGATTTGCAGAAACCGAAGTTAATTTTGTGCCTCAAGTGATTTTCGCATTGTACGTTCAGTATTGAAATCATCAATTATATGTCACCGGCTTCACAGGGGCGTGAAAGTTAGTCAATATATCGGGTCTCAATAGCTCAGTTGTTTAGAGCGCTGGCACGGTATGCCAGAGGCCCTCGGTTCGAGTTCCGGTTGAGACTTGACTTTTCAGGGATTTTTTTAGGGTCTCTCTGGGGCCGAAATTCGGCCCCATTCCCAATGCTGAAAAGTGTATGTATTTCCCAAAAATATACCTAAAAATTCCCAACATGACCAAAGTATTAAGTTGTAAATTAATGAAATAAAATAATGAAAAACAGGTGTTTAGTTCCCTATGTGCGATGTACGAGTCATCCGAGAAGTCATTAGGAATGCTACGGATGTTTTTATAGGTGGGTTCAATGTTTAAGAATTAAAGTCGGGATCGTTATTTAATAAATCAATGTGCATCATGGCAGTCTCTCCAGTTTGCCTGGGACGGTAATTTTCAGGCTTGGTTGAGTCTCTCTTGAGTCTTATTCTAATAAAGTAGTCTATCAGTACCGATTAATCACTCATCAGGAACAAACCTACTATCAAATTTTATTTTTAACGAATTTTCTAAAGATAGGTAAAAAAAATGATAATGTATAAATATGTTCATTTAAATTTTATCATATTCGGCGGCTTTGCCATTTTTAATCTTCTGAACTTCAACAGCCATTAAATTATTATTTCAATCCGTAAAGCTGAGCTAGAGCAGCCAGTTTTACACAATAAAAGATTAGAGAAAAGATTAAATACTTTACTTTTGCTTGTTTTTTATTTTGTAGTTGTTTGAAGATATTTTTACCAATTTCAACAAAATATCGTAATTTTTCCCAATCTAGACGGCCCCGGCCCTTGGAATGAAAGGATAAAAATTTCCCTGCTTTTCAACACCTGTGACATATACTTGAAAAAACCTAACATTTCACAGTTTGATGTAGTGCTTTGATATTCAAAAGATATAAAATTATATGAATGTAGACCACATGCCCATGTCAACATGCAGTTGCATGCACGGGCAATGCACAAAATGATCTATAATTAAGATATAGCTGTAAACATGTAACTGTATTATTTGTTAAAGATATTTTTTTTATAGAGTCTAGGATGAGATATTTAATCAATTGTCGCCGTCAATCGCTTTTCGATGTGTTGGATCTCTTCTATGCTACTAATAAATTCTGAAGCAAAAGTAGGGTATTTTACAGAATTATCAATTCCTATGTTTCTGAATGCAACCGATTATTGACTTAGAAATTTCAGTGATAACTTACCAGGGAGATTGTCATGAATATATTGTTATATTGCTGTTGTAGGATGGCAGATTGGACAAGGAAGGAAGTAATAGAAATGGTATGTATGATTTTAAATTAGGCAGATTAAACTCAGATATCCATTCTAGCGGTGGATAAAGGCTCAAGCAATTGTAAATTTCTTATTATAGTTGTCAAGAATGGTATGAGATTAATCGACTCGGTTGAGGCCAAATGCCCTCAATTCTGAGTAAGGTATAATGATTGTGAGAAATGGTATGCCCCAATATTGAAACAAATGGTGTTGTGAAGGTTTTGTCTTGTTTTTGCATTTGTCTATCTGTTCTCAAGAATTGTATGCTGGCCCATAATTAATGATTGGTAGGAGCTATGTATGTCGATGTCTTTAGTGCATTCATTGGCAAATTGCCTTTTATATTACTAACATATTTGACCTTCTGACCTTGATTATGAATGTTGACTAATTTTGGCAGAATTCAACCCAACTCTGACATTGGCCCAGACTTTTGAAAGTAATTCCTCAGTCTTTCACGTCACATTATATACATGGATATGTATTGTAACACTTCTCCAATAAAAAAGATAAATTAGACGTTGCCGGTTGATTGATGAAACAAGAATATCAGCAGCTTTAAGAAGAAGTCATAATTATACCCCCGCAAACGAAGTTTAGGGGGGTATATTGGAATCACCATGTCTGTCTGTCTGTCCGTCTGTCTGTAGACAAGATTTTGTCCGGAACGTTTCTCAAAAACTGTTGGATGGATTTGTCTGAAAATTTATACACTTATTATTCACCACATGAAGGTGTGTACCTGGGATTTGCATCATGATTGGCTGATTTTTCTGCATTTTTAATACTGGCATTTTTTTTCATTGTTGTGATTTTGTTTGGCTCATAACTAGAAAACTATTAGACTTACAATCATCAAACTTAGACAATTTATGCATCTTGGGTAGACGGTGTGTCATGACCTATTTCAAGGTCACTGTGACCTTTAATTTAAGTGATTTTTAAAAAAAAAAAAACTAAGTCTTTAAAATTTTAAATTTCATAATCCTAAAAAATGTAAAAATATGGATGTGTCCATATTAGAAAATGCTAAATTAATTAAAAACTTATTTTTTATCATATACTTTACATCAAATTCTATAACAAATGTTAATGATTTGAGGAATTCAGTTTGTCCCATGGGCATAACTATCAAGCAAGGAGACTTTTCAATAGCAGAAATGTGCATGTCAAATTAGAGAGAAATTTATGAGTTCATTGTCCGGAGTTAACTGGCAAGAGCATCTCTAGATCTTATCTTAATTTATCTCTTGGGAGTTGGGCAAAAAGAAATGGCCTTATAGTTGCTTGTGTTAATTAAAAGAGTTCTTGATGGCTGTAGTTCAGATAAAGATCTTTCAATTGGTGTAATGTAATTAAAACAAATTGATGTTTTATTGTATGATTAAAACTGAATTAGTATTGTATAATATAATTAAAATTAGTTATACATATGTTCATTGAAAAAAATTACATTTCAATTTTTATATATTTGCAACAAATTGCAGTCATGTCTCACGTAGAATTTTATAGTCTAAAGAATGATTAATTTTTGATTTTTATAGGCCCGTCTTAAGACGGGACGTATTATGTTATAGGCTTCGTGTCCGTCCGTCTGTCCGTCTATCTGTTAGCTTTTTTTGTTTCCGGCTCATAACGTTAATACTACTAGGCCTAGGATTATCAAACTTAGTCATCTGATGCATCTTGGGTAGAAGGTGTGTCTCGCACAAAAAGTAGGTCGCTCTGACCTTTGATTAAGAAGTTATAGCCAAATATGGAAAAATCCTTTCCGGCCCATAACTAGAAAACCATAAGACCTACAATCATCAAACTTGGCCAGTTTATGCGTCTTAGGTAGAAGGTGTGTCGCGACCTATTTCAAGGTCACTATGACCTTTAATTTAAATGAATTTTTAGAAAAATATATATCTTTTTACTTTTCATTTACACATCCCAAGTAATGTAAAAGTATTGCACTGTTCTTATTAAAAAAGTGTTAAATCAAGGAAATACTTATTTTTTTAAGCATATACTTGACAGCAATCTAAAACAAATATAATGTATGTTAGAGAAATTCCATGTCTCCCATGAGTGTAATTATCAGGCACTGATCAAGAAGAATTTTGATAACAGAAAATTGCATTAGAGAGAAATTAATGGGTTTTGAGTGCAGCAGTTAACTGACAGAGCATTGGCATTATCTATATCCCTTGAGAATTGGGCAAATGGGTAAGCCTGTGTTTGATTAAAAATAGCTCTTGTTGACTAGCTTAAGTTTTGAAATGAATTTGATGAAAAGTAATTAAGACTAATTTGATATTGCATAATAGACTAATCTGATATTATGTAATATTATTAATTTAAAAACCAAAATTAAGGTGTGGGGTTGATTCAGCATGTCCATATGAATTACATACTAAAACCTGTCGGACATTAAATCTCAACCAAAAAAAAAAATCTTGAGAGTATTTTATATGTTATTGAAAAAAATTATGACTGATGTTTGGCATACTTATTGTTAGGCCATTATTTTTTACATTGAAATGAAGACAAATTATTCCGTTATTTCCCCAGCATGACTAGGAGCAAATGGCGGATGTGACTTGTTGGTTAGGGGATGCTCATTCCTCCATGGCACCTGATCCCAGCTCTGATGTTTTTAAGTTTTGTGTTTGACGTGCTTTAAATTTAAAATGTGTTACAGACTTTGATGTGAAATACATTGTTTGATCTCCAAATCTTTTACTCTGATGTACTTTAAGGAAACTGATACATTGACCAATGTAGAGTTGAAGAAATTGTCTGGATCTTCAGGAGATGGAGGACAGGGTAAGGAATTGAAAATAATTATTCTTATACTGTTGTTTGAAAGTGTACTGGAAAACTACATGCATATCAAAGTATTATGAAATGCCCTGTTTAATTGTGTTAAAGTTGAACTGTTGAAGAGAGGCATAAATGTAAATCCCTTTATTAATGAAAAGCAACACATAGTAATACATTTCACTTGTAAAAATCCAATCAGAACCCCTCAAAAAAGTTATATAGCTGCAAAATGCACAGCTGTTAATGAATTATTTATACTGGTCTGATAAAGGAATGTTAATGTAATAATATTAACAGCAATGTTATCATCCAATATGTTAATATAGAAATGCCAAAGTAATGGGAAATGATTCAAATGGACGTGCTGTGGTATGTACTCAGTAATTTTTTTTTTCAGATGAGGATTGCTATAGAAATTCTAAGCTTGCCAATATAAGAGCAGTAAGCGTGTACACATTTTATGACATTTTTGAGGAACTTGGCCGGTAAGTGCAATCAGTATCTGCGTATTAGAAATGGCAAGAAGTTATTTGTATGGCGTCAGGGTTAGGTCGGCCCACATGTAGCTATGCGGAAAATTTCTAACTGTTCACCGCTTTCTTTAAGCGCCAAATAATATAGTAATCAACCAATACTTTCAATCACCCGCTGTCGTTGGATAAGTTTTCAACCCTTAACCTGATTATGTTTTATGACATGGGGGGCCATGCTTATTGTTAAATCTCAGATTTCCGGATTTGGTTCGTAAATTAGGATTTACTTATAACTTCCGGTTAGGGTTAGGGTTAGGGTTAGGGTTAGGGGTTAGGGTTAGGGGTTAGGGTTAGGGTTAGGGTTAGGGGTTAGGGTTAGGGGTTAGGGTTAGGGTTAGGGTTAGGGTATAGGGGGTTTTACGAAGATCGCTCCGGAGTCATCTCGTCAATGTCAATTTTTGTCACGTGATTTCAGTAGGCGTGGTTATTGTTTTTTTTATCTTAATACTTTGTGTAGCGAAGTATCAAAGTTTATAGGGTTAGGGTTAGGGTTAGGGTTAGGGTATAGGGGGTTAGGGTTAGGGTATAGGGGGTTTTACGAAGATCGCTCCGGAGTCATCTCGTCAATGTCAATTTTTGCCACGTGATTTCAGTAGGCGTGGTTATTGTTTTTTTTTATCTTAATACTTTGTGTAGCGAAGTATCAAAGTTTATTTTGTTATTTCCATCATACACTTTGGCTCAGTAGGTAGAGCAGCGGACTTCAGATTAAGGGGTGCCGAGTTCGATTCCCGATGGAATCGTTCATTTTATAGCTCTTTTTAATTTTTCTAAAGTTGAAAGTCGATGATTAATTACTGATCTATTCGAGTCAAATATTATTACATATTGAGGTTAGGGTTAGGGTTAGGGTTAGGGTTAGGGTTAGGGTTAGGGTCAGGGTCAGGGTCAGGGTTAGGGTTAGGGTCAGGGTCAGGGTCAGGGTTAGGGTCAGGGTCAGGGTCAGGGTCAGGGTCAGGGTCAGGGTT
>NW_026938863.1:0-8817 GCF_032062105.1 Saccostrea cuccullata | reverse complement strand
ACTATTACAAATACTAACTCAATTTTTTTAAATTGATTTATTACATTTGATTTTTTCATGTTTCTACTTTATACAGTGGATGTGATTGATCATAAGAATATGATATCCTTTTTATATCAACTGTTGTAATTCCACTAAAATTTTTAAAAGGGTTATGAATCAAATTAAAGTTAATACATGTAGTTTCACAAGACAGGGGCCCGTGATAGCTTGAACTTAATAAAAAAAAAAATCTTTTGTTATTACTGTATCCTGGTGTATTGTATTTTCGACCTATTTAGATGTTATTTATTAATTTTTTGCAAACTTTATAGAATCTAAGAAAATATGGGCTTAAAATTTTAGCATATGTTTCTATAAATAAAGTGATATAACCCTCATTGCAGTTTTGTGTTTATTTTATTTATATGCCATAATATGGAGAGGGTACAGTTTTCCTTACAAAAATATTAGCGTCTTGTGTTTTCGACCTAAATATAGTATCAACGCCCAATCAGTATTGGCTATAAATATCCACTGGATATTCCAAACAATAAAAATACGATTGTCTGTCTTTCAAAAAAACACTGAACAAGTTGCATATTTTGGTTGCAAATACAATATTTTTTCTTTGGATGAACCTATCTGTTAGCTTTGCATTTCCAAAAAAAAAATCAATGAAATTACCTTGCATTTTTCAGTAAAAATCTGTAAGAAAGTGCCCATATTTAGAGAAGAAAAAAATTCGTTTGATCCACCCATTCATTACAATATTCATGCGTCTCTTTGACAGAGATCTTAATTTTATTTCGGAAAAATGTCATCGAAAAATCTTTGTAATTAACCGATCACGGCTTTGATTAATCAACAGATAAAATGTGCATTAGTAAAAAGACTAGAATTTCTGACAACGGACTTAAACCATCGAGGGAATTCTGTTGAATTAATTATTTGGGATATTTTCACTACAGTTGTGCTTCAAAGGTATTTTTCCAAGTGTAGCAATCGAAAATAATGTTCTACCATGCGGTATCTGCACGGGAAGCGGGTTGGGAAAAATAGGTCGAAATACAATACGGTCGAAAATAGGATACGATATTGTAGTTCTGGGAAGTAATTTGTATTTATTGCTTCTCATTGTATTGTAACGTATAACATATATCATCATATCCCCATAATTAATCATTAAGCCGTATTGCTTTCTTTAAGGCACCTGTTTGTAAGTTTTTGAGTCTCACTGATCACGCTGATTAAAACGTCAGGGATGTCAATGAAGGACAAGCTGACATCTTGCTTGTAATGCATCATTACAACTTTTCATAGGTATTTGAAATTGATTGGAATGCCTACTAATTATGTACAATGTTTATTAAAGAGATTCATTAAATTCAGCTCGTCTAAAGCATTTATCTTACCCTAAATCAGATGCAATAGAATATATTCCATTTTCTTTCTGCCAAATGACAACATAAAGGAAATGAAGGTGTCTACGTAATTACTCCTCAAGATCGGTCAGGTATTTTATTTCCGGATAGGATCAGATATCGGATCAGAAAGCCTAGGCAGTAGCCCTAGCCAACACACCTGACGTTACTTATTTTTCTTTTAATAGAAAAAAATATACCCATACCTAATAATATTAGGTATGGGTATATTTTTTTATTAAAAGAAAAATAAGTAACGTCAGGTGCCTGCATGTGTCTTAGCCCTAAATGATACTTACAAAGAACTATATACGCATGCTAACTCCCGATTCCCGCCTACATTTTACAACCATTTAATTCAATATTAAAGACAATTTGGCTATAAAATCTTTGTTAAATACAAAGAACAGTTCAATGGTAGTTGATTAATAATTTTGATATCAGTACCAAATGGTAAAATCTCCCAATTCCAGCTCTTGAACCAGGGGGGGGGGGGGGGTTTTAGAAGCTATTTTCCACTGAAGTCGGCCTATAAAGCATCACCGTTTTGTGAAATAGTCTTAGATATGATCAAATGTTTCTCAAATCTTTTCTTTATGATTTATACTTATAAAATTAATCATATTATATTAGTAAAATATAATGTTTCAATGGCTAAAGCACTTGGAAATTGCTGAAAAAGGAAACATTTTTTGTCGTTTTTTGTATATAAACATATGAATTTGTGAAATGGCAGTCCATATTACCCGTAAAAAGAAATTTTTGTGTCACGGGGGGGGGGGGGGGGGAGATGTTTTAAAAATATTTTCCCGTTGATTTCTATTGTGAAAAACACGTGTTTTACCAAAATTTTAGAGTTATCTTCGTTGTTTTCCCAAATAAGTAATGTTTTAGGAAAATCCATATAAATATCAATATAAATGTTAAAAATGAAAATTGACTTGGATGTAGGCAGGAGAACAATACTATCGTTCGCAGTTCTTTAAAAGGGAATTTTTCTAGATTCATATTACCAGTGACCTATATGGTATATAGGTGCCTGATATTACTGTTTTCATAAAATTACTAGTTAAATCGGCACTTGGTAAAATCGGCACTTAGTTAAATCGGCACTTGGTAAAATCTTTATGTCAGTCCGTCCGTCTGTTATAAAATTACGCTTTGGGGTACACATCTCTTATCTGCAACTCCTCCCATACCACTGAATGGAATTTGATGAGACTTTCACAGAAATTTTAATACATATTGCCATTGAGCATCTCCTAATTTACTTTATGATCCGACACATATTTTGGGTTTCCAATTGCAAAACATGGACACCGCCATTATATTCATAGGGGAGGCGGGGGGGGGGTCATTTAGTACGCTCATTGTTCACAGTACCGCTAGTTTTATTTCGCTTTTGGGTTTTTATTATTATTATTATTCTCTTTTATCCTTTTTGGAGTGGGTGTTTTCTGATTTGAATTCATTTTGGTATAAAATTTAATATTTTATTTCTGCATAATGTAAATTCAGATAATAAACTAGAGGTACTGTGATTACCAGTGGCTGGCACAGGACAGCTTGGTCTTAAAGTTGTTCAGGGTCTTGGCCTCCAATGCTCCTCTTGGTACTGAGCTCCACAGCCGGATGGCTTGGGGAAAGGAGGTATAGTACACTTCTGGTGTATGGTACAAAGAATAGAAGGGCATGGCCTCTGGTTCTCAACGATGCTGGATATACGTATGTAGCTCTCCACCGAGATGTCTAAAAGATGGTAGTACTTGCGCCCTTTCCCGACGGATCAACAGTGTCTGCCATTGGAGCTACTGCAGCATGGATGTTACACTGCTTTTAATGCGTTGGTAATCCCCAATGGCGAATCTAGCTGCCCTATGCTGTACCGCCGCAACCTTCTTGGTGCTCTCCTTCTGGGCTTTACTCCACATGCCAGAGTCCACAGGGGCCTGTAACATACAGTACTGTATTTGATTTTACGTAATCACTATATGTATACAAAAAGAGAAAGGGAAACAACGTCTGCTCGAATTTACACAGGGTCGATCTCGGAAATGACTCGTGTTTTCAATAAAATACCTTGCGGTTAGTGAAATAACGTCTGGGATCATTCAGTAATAATCACTCTTTAATAAAAATACCACCGCGGTCATTTAAGAATTGTGTAAGTCGTGTTTTGCAGATCCGATATCCTTTCATGCAAGTGATGTAGTTTAAGTCGTCCACTAAATTCGCTAAACATTGCATCCAATATTTAACGCGAGATGTGATTGGTCAATGGTGCTTTTCTAGAACAGATCTGACCAATCACGCTCCGCCTTTTACCAATCATGGGTTTTTCCAAAATGTCGTCTGTTCTGGGCTCGAGCCTCTCTGTGAACGAAAAAAGCTACCGTATTTATTCAAATCGGAGATGTTGTACCTTTTAATTGCAATTAACAAAAGAAAAAGATGATTTTCGTTAATGCTTGATCTTTACTTTGTGTTTTCCATCTCCGGAAAGACTTCAAAACTGGAGAAAATGTGCGAATTTTGCCTCGTTTTAGTGGACGACTTAAAGTACATCGACTCGCACAAGGGGATATCGAGTTAGTATTACACAACTTAAACGCTATAAAAAGTAACGAGGTTTCTGTTTTATTAAAGAATATTTATTGTAGTATGATTCCTAGTTATAATTTAATTGGTTACATTTTTTTTCTATGAAATACGAAATATTTCCGAGATCGACCCTGTGTAAATTCGGGCTGACGTTGTTTCCCTTTCCTTTTTTGCATATATATAGTGATTACGTAAAATCAAAAAAAGTATGTTACCGGCCCCTGTGCCAGAGTCATATTCGATGGTAGGTCGTACCGGTGTGGAGTTACACTGTGCCTTGATGTTGGTTGGACAGCGGCTGATGTTTTGCCTAGGAAGGCCAGGATGAAGTTGACCTTCTTAGTGATCTTGTCTATGTGCGTATCCAAGCTGAGGCTCTTGGGGACTGTAAGACCACGATACTTGACGGGATCGGTGGTGTTCAGGACCTCACCGTGGATAGTGTATTTGGTACCTAGTAGGGGCATTCGGTTGGAAACCCGTAGGACTTCACATTCATCTGGATTAAAGACTGTTGGATGGAACCGCATAAGCCACTTGTCCTACCACTCCTGAAGCTTGTTGAGGCCGCTTTCAAGATGGCCTGGTCTTCTGGAGCCCGTTTTACAAAAGATCTTAAGATTAAGACCAAAAACTCAAGTTGATTGTAAAATTTGGCAAAATTGATTATTCTGTGTAAAATTGCTATTGTAAACAAAATCTACTACATTTCTTTCAAATTCATTCTAATGTTAATTAGAAAGTTATATGCAGAATTTATTTTTGGTCTTAATCCCTTACTTATACAGCAGTATACTAGTACCTTCGTCACCTGCATACGGAGTTTATATATCTCAATTGATACTATACGCAAGAGCATGCTCTATGTATGAACAATTTCTAAAAGGGTAAATTATTGGCAAATGAAGTTGTCAGAAAATATCAACAGTCTCGTCTATAAAATTTATCATTGAGTCAAATGCTGACTGACGTTTTTCATACTAATTCTTAGTCCAATATTTATACTCTGAATTGACGACGGATTTTTACTTATTTCCCGATCATGACAGGGAGCGTGCGGCGGGTGTGACCGGTCGGCAGGGGATGCTCTCTCCACCATGGCTTCTGATCCCACCTCTGATGTTTTGGAGGTCCGTATATGCTCTGCTCCTGTATTGTACATGTATTGTTTTATGGATTGTTGATCTTGAATACTGTTCGTTATCTCCATATGTTTCCTTCGTAAGTTCTTCTGTAAATCGGGCCCCTTGTGACATCAGCAAAGAGTCGAGTGGTGGTTGAGAATAATGATGACAGGTCATTGATGAAGACCAAGAAGAGCAGTTGGCCTAAGACAGTTCCCCTGGGGACTCCTGATAAGACAGTGGTTGATTATGATAGGCAATCGAATGCAACACATTCTTTGCTTCCAGTAAGGAAGCTCCAGATTTAATCATGGGTTTGACCTCTTATGTCATAGTGGTGTAGTTTCATCAGTATTAGTATAGTCGGTTGTGTGGGGACCTTCTCATTAAAATTTTTCCTCTGTATCTTTCAAAATACTCAATCAGTTTTCGATATTAAAAAGCCAGCAAAAGTACTGTTTTTGATGAGAACTGACATCTAAGTACTGTTCTACGAGTAAATTCTGTTATCTTTCCTGATGCATATCTGCATCATTCTCAAAATTTCTACGTATCAGTTAAACACGAGAATTCTATCTATATATCTAAACTAGTCGTTTGACCCAAGAAAAAACCCCCAGATATGTGGAATATCATATTAACCTCGACATAGTTACTGGATTGTTAATTTGGATTCATATCAACATAAGGCGGCAACATCAGCATACCAGAAAACGTGAATAAAAACATATACATGTAGTCTGTTTTTTAAAATCCCTATTAAAGAAACTGAATTAGAAAAATGGTCAGTCTTAACCTTATATTCAATAAAATCACGTAAAACAAAATTATAAATTTAATTTTTGTGACTGATATTGCATTCTCGTAAAGTGCAATTCTTATTAAGATAACCTGTTACAGTAGTAATTCTCATGTAAATAAAGACATTTACTAACCAGTCAAAGACGAGTGATAACTTTTTTCTTCTGTATAGGTTTTGCATACCCAAACTAGATGTTTGATAAAAAAAATAGTAATACGTAACTTTATCGAAAATTCCTTCAATATAATTTTGATTGTTAATTTTAATTCTATCCAGTCTTCTTTCTTTTTTTTTATTTATTTTTTTTTCAGAACATGAAATGAAAATAATGTTGATTTTGTCAATAATATTTAAATGGAATTGGACTTAATTTATTTTGGTTGACATTGCATTCTAGTCCAGTGCAACAAGTGTCATTAAGATCCCTCTTTACACTGCACACTAAAGAGCTCTGATTCTATGGTATTTTTCTGCACTCAGAGTGGTCTTCCCTTAGATCTAAATCCCAATACTATTAATTAAGTAGAAATTTACAGTATAATACTAAATTTGAAATCAATATAAGTATTCTTAACATTTTAGAAGGCCAAGATAAATAAATTGAACATATTATTTACATGTATTTTCTCAACCGAAGTAAAAGAATTTCTTTTACTGAAAAAGTGATTTCTGGCCACTGATACTGTGTTGTGTTTGCAGATTTTTCCTGGGGGTAAATGGCACATACCATAGATTGGAAATTAATTAGATAAGCTTAATATTTGCACCTTTATTCAACATAAAGTCCCAAAAATATTATTTTTGCACGGATGTAGAGAGGGTCCTTAGATTCTTATTAAGATAAACATGATTAATTCTTTTGCTAATAAAACAAAAATCCACTCACAAGTCAAATACAAATTTTTCTTTCTTCTGGATGATTTGCGCATACCCAAACTTGTCGATTGATGAAAAATCATCAATACGTGACTTTGTCGAAAAGTCTTTCGACACAATCATAGATATTTAATTCTGATTCCTATCAAAGAGAACAAATATTTTAGAATATGTGAATTAAAAAAAAAACAATTTCACCAAGTCTGGTTTTTTCTTTCAAAGTCAGAACAGGAATTAGATAAACATGTAGTGTGGATTTTCAGTCATATTTTGAATTCAATTACGAAAGAAATGACTAAGTTTATTTGGATTGGACAACTTGCAAGAGATAGCAATGTGTTGAATTGTGTTGCAACAGAGTGCAGTATCTTCCAAGGCTACTTTTACTTATACAAGCACAATTATTTCTCTTCTCAGTGCATTGCAAATATTCCCCCACCATCCACCCTCCAAAGACAGCCTATATATACATTTTTCCCCTCGTGACTGATTGTAAGTTGTAAAATTTGCATAATGTTAGTATGATACAAAGTTCGATAACTCAAATTATGGCCCTTTGAACAACGTAGATAAAACAATTTTTGTTCTCTGCTTTATATTATGCAAATGTACAGTCAATGTTAACAGGCGGCAAGTTTGTAAACTATATAAGACTTCAGAGAGTCCTTTCCAGTATAATCAAGTGTCAAATAGAGTGACTAACGTTACTGACACCTGTAAAGATAAGTTCCAGTGTGAATTTATCTCACTGAACGAATACTGCTACATGAACATAAGGAGCAGTATTGAAAAGCGCGGTTGATTGTTCTACATTGTAAATTGGAGCTTCGTTCAACTGAGTCTCAAACTCTTTATTCATTGGTTGAACAAGAAATTCATTTCTTTTTCATTGTTTTGCATACCCCAATAGGTGCATAACATCAACAAAATGCGACTTTATAATGAAGCATTTCTTTTCCGATATTATCTATTGCGAATTCAGATTCATGTATACACTTAACAAAACTTCTAAGTGTTCACTTTAATACATTTATTTAAAAACTACTTTATAGAATGGTATGATATTTTCAAATTATTACAACAAATGAGTCTTTTCAACAATTGTAAAAAGAAAATAAAATATCACCGAAGAAAACCAATGTACCGTGACGAAGCTTAAAAACAATAAATCTGTAATTTGCGCGACGTGTTTCTTGTAATCAGCATCTTTTTGTGATCATTATCAAATTTGAAAAACTGGTTTCACTAAAAAACACAAAAGATTGGCAAAATGACCATTGAGATAGAAGGGAGAGCCGTTGGAATATCGGTATCTGGAACATCCTTGCACCACGTTTTACTCACTTTTATTTAAGTGTTTAATTGTCCTTGATATCACTTTTAAAAATTGACAACCAGTTTCAAAACTCATTTAAAAACATTTTTCTATAGGCTGTGCGTCATTTTTCATCGCCAATTAGTCACAATTTGAAAGTTTTGGACAAAATTTAACCAAACCGGAAGTGACCTTGATGTTCGTATGATGTCAAATTTTCGCGTCATACCAGGTTAAAAGAGTGTTAAATTGACCTAAAACAATCTTAGAAAATATGAAAACAAACAATTTCAATCGTATGAACATGATGAGAAACCGGTGCTCGTGACAGTCTAATAGCAGCTAAAGCAGTCTGAATCATCCTTAAAGCGGTGCACTTACATGCTAAACACCCTAAGATATTAGTAGTATAAACGGTCTGGATGGGGGGTTCAACTGAGTGCACTTTTGGGCTGGGGTGAGATAGGGGGTTCAACTGAGTGCAGGTTTGGAGGGGGATAGGGGGTTCAACTGAGTGCAGCCCCTGGGGGGGATAGGGGGTTCAACTGAGTGCAGATTAGGGGGTCTGTGGGGGATAGCTGGGTCAACTCACTACAACCCTAACCCTAGGGGGCTAGGTGGGTTAGTACATAGCCCCTATATGTCCTATACGGGGTGTTTACACTGTGTTTACATTATACACTATACGCTGCTACT
>NW_026938862.1:0-8708 GCF_032062105.1 Saccostrea cuccullata | reverse complement strand
TTTGCACCCGATCCCACCTCAAATGTTACAAAATCCCTTGTTTTTGCATCATATCGTTAAGAAGGTTCATGAGATGGATTAAAGTGTACATCATTGTCATTTTTATTGATATATTATTATTATTTAAAATACTATCTCCATTTTTAAATTGTATGGTATTTCTTTTTTTACGAATTTACTGAAACTTTTTCAATACTCCTATAGATTTTCTTTTTATACTTCATGTACATGCACTGTAGACACACTCCCTTATCAGATTTGTAAATCACCTCTAAAATTAAATGAGAAACCACAGTACTCTATAAATTCAAATATCTGACTGAGATAAACAAGATTTTAAATTTTTTGGACCTTTTTGACATTTATAATTATAAACCCTTTCAATAAATAAAAAAGAAAAAAATAAAGCCTGTACAAATGGGCATAATAGACTGGGACGTTTTTGTTTGCCTGGGGATAATGATAAAGCTCTTCTTTTAATTAAATGAATATACGCCGCCATATATACCTTTAGATGCGAAAAAAGTAATACAATATTAATCCCTTTTTTTATCTGAGGATCATTTTAACTCTTTGTAAGTTAAAATGCTTCTTTTATATCATCTGTCGACAAGAGGTTTCGCAATTATTTAGCTTAGTAATTGGGTCATCAAAGAGATTTCTAATCACAAGTTACTTTGTCATATGATGAGAAGTGTGTATAAAAGTGCAGTGTGATAGATCTTGGACTTGATAGATAAGATATGGGAACATATTGCAATTGTTCATCGGGTCAAATTTATGTTTGTTTTATTTTACTACATTTCAGAGATGATATCAGTTCATTGTCAAATAATTTCCCCACTATTAACCAAGTAAAACTGGTTTGTTTCTTTTTTCAATGTTCACAATAAAAGTAGACCAAAAACGTTCTTTTCGGATTCCTTGGAAATCAAAATAGTTTATATGCCTACAAATTTAAAATAACTGCACAGAATGAATATTTACAGAAAAGATTGTTTCTAAATGAGGAGAAACAAACTGTTGATGTAACTTAAGAAAGATCGAAGAAGTGTTTGCTTTTGAAATATAGTTACTTGCGTTTATTTGTCGACTTGATGTATCCCAGAAACTAAAAGTTAATTAAGACACTATATAGAGACTGTTTCAATTGTTCGGATTTTTTACTGACAATAGACAAATTAAGTAAAGGTAAACGGAAAACTACAAGTAAACGATGTTACAAACAGGTAACCATATAGTGTTTAACTTTCCCATCGTCATATTTATTCATGTAGTGATATTTCAACATTTCGTCCACATATTGGGGTATTTATAGATATCTCCCAAAATATTTGAAGGCAAGTGCATGCTCACAATATGATTAACTTTTTATAGTAAAAAAAGATACCACACACTCTAACACATCTGATTCATATTTGGTTAACTCGAAAACGACGTTAATGATAATCTTAACAACAAAGCTCTATAATAAACGTGATAACTTTTCAATCGTCAACTTCCTTATATACTTATGCCGCATTAAACCTTCATCACATGCATACGTAATTTATATCTCACAATTGATTTGATTCGCAAGAACATGCTCTACGTACATGTATAAACAATTTCTAGAACAAGGTAAATTATTGACAAACAAGTAGATGAAACAAGAATATCAGCAGTCTCGTTTAAAGTCATCATTTCGTAAGTTCTTAGTCTCGATACAATAGCCTTGTCCGCAAGTGCAATTTATCATTAAGTCAAATGCTGACTCATACTAATTAATTGTTCATTATTTTACACTACATGTAAACTGACGGATTTTTCCGTTATTTTCCAATCGTGACAAGGAGCACATGGCGGGTGTGAACGGTCGGCGGAGGTTCCTCACTCCTCCATTGCACCTGATCCCACCTCTGGTGTTTTGGAGGTCTAGCTGTGTTTGCCCTGCTCTTATTTTGAATTAATTTATGGACTTGCAATTGAATACTGTACTTATCTCTATGTATTTCAATAGATATTGTACTTGGGAAACATTATAGAAATGTAAAACGTTAACCTTACGATACACATGTTCACTTCAATTGTTCTCAAGGTAAGTTCCCTTATATGAAAAGCATGATACAATTTTCACTTTCATACGAGATTTCTTTCTCGGATGCATTTGATTCATGATATCGACACGATACATGTATCTGAATTTGATAACTTTCCTTGGAAATACTGATATTCAAAAAAGTAAAAAGCAAGTAAAAAAAAAATACTAATGCACCGAATTAAGACTAATATTTATTATTTCGAAAAATATCTGTTCGAAGCAAAAAAAATTTTAATGTCACATATAACAGTAAGAGCAATACTCTCTAAAAAAGATTTCTATTAAGTTTTTGCAATTATAATATCATTCATTTTACAAATAAAGAGATTTTTTTTTTGGTTTCGTTTAAATGCTTTACAAGATTTTCAAATTTAAGAAATATATTAATTAAAAAAAGTGTCTTCAGGAAAATAAATATCATACTTCTAATCTTTGCATAATAGCTTACATGTTAGATTATTGATCAGTACTAGTAGAGCTAATACTTGTAAAATAATAATATAACTTACATTTTTTTTAGGCAATAAGGCCTCTAATTTCTGTTTTGGTACACATTCTGATGATAAGGAAATAATTTATAGTTACATATATAGCTATGAAGTCAAAGGGGAATAACTTTTGTGTTCTTGATGAACAGAGGTATTAGAAGAATTAAAACCTGTATAATACTTGTAATTTAAAAAAACAAAATGCAATTCTTATGAAATCTTACTTAAACATTTTTCGCCTTTCTTGGCATATTTTTGCTTCAGAAAATGAAAAATGACCCACCTTCTAGAATTAACTTTTAGTATATTTATCCCTTGTAGTGTCTGATCAATTCCACGTGACCAAATTTGTACTTTACACCAGAGTACACTCGACAGGTCAAACGAATTTCATAGGGGTCCGGATTTTTCTCTTAACAATTGGTTACTTTTAACTAAAAGCTTGTAAAAATGTCATCATTATTATGTAGTGTTTGGTAGTTTATTTATTTAGTATATTGTAAAGTGCTTACGGTAGGTTTTTTTGTCCTGGGGAAGGGATGGACGTCCGGAAAGTTATTATTATTTTTTATTTTTTTAAAGTTATTTATAAGCGCAATTCAACCTTTGGCCTTGTATTTTTTGCTCTGAAAACTTAGATACAGAGTTGTACCTGCAAACATTAATTGGCACTTTTGTGCATTCAAATAAATTCATTCAACAATTTTCTTCCTGGAACAATTGGAACTACATGTTTATTAATTCAATTAAATGATTTAAATTGACAATTTATCAAAGTAAGGAAACTTTTCAATACAAAGTGTGATGAATTTATCATGTTAATACCTATATATTTAGACAACATCAAAGTCACAAGGAACCATTAGTATATTATAAATCATACTATAATCTATTATTCAACATTTCATTTAAAATTTAGTGAAACACCTTGGGAATCTATTTGAAAACAACAGACAAGTCATGTATTTTGATGATTCATCTAAAATATATTGTAGGGAATCAGTTTACAACACTTGTGATTGCATTGTTAATATGAATATGAACTACTGCGAATTGACACTGCATGCTGCAAAATTCCGGATTAAAAATATAGTTATATATATACATCATCCAAAACATACTACTCTCTTAATGGTCTTGGCCTCGACTATCAAATTACATTTTAGAATGAATTTTACTGTATGACACAGTTTGTGCATTCTTGTATTTGTTTGTTGTTTGTTAAATGTACATTCGAGAATTTTTGTCTTGCATAGTGTATTGAGATTTCACCACCTGCCGGCAGACGGCTAATACTTGAGACCTGGAATAGCATTTTCGAAGTATGAACAGTTGGAGATCACGAAAATGGACTGACATATTGGCCAACCTAATAGATAAATTTGATCAAATTTTTTTTATGAATTTATCACTTCCTTTAATCAAGTGCCGCATCTCAGACTGAATGTGTACATGTACATGTACATATATTTGTATTTATATTTATATTTGTGTCTGGATTTGTTCATCCTCTGGTTTAACTGCAACTTACATTAACAACGAAGATGACATATGATGTGGAAATGCATGAAACTGATCACATCCAACGCTACAAATTAAAGCAATTATTATAGTGTTAAACCTATGCTAGACGTAATTCTTTATAGATCTTGTCAATCAGAAACTCAAGCATCTTCTTTATGTCAACTTCAGAGGAATTGTGTATACAATCAGAATGTGTTTTAACAAAATAATTTTGCAAATGACCAATGATGCGGTAAGTAAATTTACGAGTTCCATTTTTATTGAAGAAGCAGCTGTCAATAGTATCAAAAAGCCTGGAATTTAATTTGTCGTGGGGAATTGTTGTGTATAAACTTGAAAAGTCGTAAGATTTTAAGCTGTTAATTTTTGTAAAGTCTTGTGATTTCAAATTGTCCAAAAGTTCTTTAGAATTTTTAAGTATCCACATCTGATTCACACCACTTCTTGAATATATAGTTGCACAGTACTGTTGAAGTTTTTCCTTCACTACTGTCAATATCTTAGTGAGGAGTTCCTTAGAAAGGGAAGTACGAGGGGTGATCAAAAAGTTCGCAAACTATCTCTATATCTACAAAACCACAATTCAGATTAGAATGAAATTCGGTACACACATAGCCAGACACAAGGTCTATAAATAACATATGCTGAATAAAGATTCTCTCCTTGTTTGTGACGTCACAATGTGAAAATGACGTCACTATTTAGGTCACTTGTGACGAAAAATGGTTGTCTCAGTCGAACTCGTTCAACAAACGACTGCACAATTTATTGTAATATCTTAGAAATCCCTCTACAGTATCAGATAATATTTTGTACACAGTTTATTGAGATAAATGAGTTCCTATAAATTCAATTAATGATTGGATTAATCGTTTTAGTTAGGAAGGCTGATGGTTAAAAATGATACTAGTCATCTTGCTCAGTGAAAGCAAGTTTGAAAAGATATGTATTTTTAATTAAGCAATTTGCTATCAAAGACCTCCAATTAGCACTTTGAAAAATAGTTGAATATTTGAACAATGATACAAGTATTAAATACCTAAGATATCGTTTACTTTAGATTTTAAACATATTAGATATGATAAAAAGGATGCACCAATTCTCTATCCACCCTGAATACAGGTCTCTCCTGAGACAGAAGATTTGTGTTTAATGGTCGCCATGCTTATTTTTGGAAAGGATGTTATTATCCACCCATTCTGTTGCCGAGATATGACCATTTCTGACAAATTAACTGTTCTTGTCATAAAAATTAACTCACATGGAAAGAAATATAAAACTCGGAAAAATCTTTTAACTTTTGTGACAGAACGCTACGGAGGGGGTCACGTTACCGCCAATATCACGTGATTCGCGCATGCGCAGACCGATGGTTGACATGCATTAAGGTAGGATTCTTCTCTGGTTTCTGAGTAGATGAAATATTCAATGTATATTTGCTTATATGTCTTATACATTTCGGTGAAAGAGATTTAAAAGACCATATTTTTCTTTCCCTATCACAATTGTACAACTTTAAATAGAAATGGTCAATTGTGTTTGAAAACTAGCAGGGACTATATTTTTGGCGGAATGGTGGCGTATGAAAATATCTTCTTTTCTGCCTCTCAAAATTATTATAGTACTACGAATTTAGTTAAAATTTTTACACAATCAAAGACTAGAACAATTTTTAATGTAAGCTAAATTGATAATTAGGAACTAAAGTTTTAAAATATATCAAATAAATAAGAATTTCCAAATAAACTACAATTATGTTTGCTTTTAAAAGTTTCGACTCTAGGTACAGATATGAGTCAAAAATCCATAGAAAGTGGTTTTAATCTCTTACTAAACGGTCAAAACTATTTGTTTTTGTTTCATTTTGTATCTCTATATGACTGCTTTACTATATGTGAAAATAAGAAAAAGTTAAATATAGGGCCTATATAAAAATAACGTAAATATCCTAAAAAGTTAAGAAAAATGGAGAAAATTCGGATTAGTCAAAATCCATTTTTGTTAAACTATTTGTTTCAATTTGGTAATATCTTCTTATAGACCCTATATGGTAATATCTTTTTATGCAAAAAGAAAAACATTTAATCCTTTGAAATAGAAGACCCTATCTCATGATTTGATGCAGATATTTTTATTTTTAATGACCGGGGAAAAGCTTATGAACTTTACCCGACCTTGACTCTAATATAAAACGGTCAAAACTAATCAAACTATTACCATCACTTAGTAATATTGTCTTCATGATTCTGTGAAAATTTCATTAATTTTTAAATACAAGAAATACAGTTTTGTGTGAGAAGAATCCTACCTTAAAATCGGGGAGGATTAATTTAAAATATAATCAACATTAAAACCAAATATTGTTTCTTGTATGGAAGTTATTCAATTAGTTTGCAAACTTTTTGATCACCCCTCGTATGAGTATACGTAGGATTACCACTTATAGAATTAAGTATTTTTTCAACAAATTAAGTCAAATCTTCAAGCATTGTTTAATCAAAGAAAAGTAAAATGTTGTCATAACAAAGTAACAAAACAATATTGCAATGAGTGTACAAATATACTTATAAATGGGACATCCTGACAAAGGTAATGCAAGTGCAAACAATATTGTGGTCATGTTTGATAAAATTATGAAAAAAACAGCTTGTGAGCTAAATAATTAAATGAAAGGAACATTGTTTACACATCGGTACAAGAAATATACATGTACAATAAAAGTTCCAAATTGATTTAGACATACAATTTTAAATTTTAACAAAATACAGGACAGTACTGGTAGCAACAGTCATCTTGAAACAAACATAAATCATTTTAAACATCAGACACTTAAGGATTCGAATAAAATCACAATCTTGCATTTCAAATTGTAACAAATACCGACTGATATTCGAAATTAACAATTATCATTAAATTCATCCTTTAAAATGTGTGTCACCCAAACAACTATTGGGTTTGGGACAAATATATAAAGCGTAAAATTGTTTTTATGTTGCTTGAAAAGGAACCAAAAAAAATTATTTTTGAATGATAATGATATAGTTACAATACAAATAGAAGCAAAAAGCTTTACTCCCAACATGAAAAAGATTAGGTTGATAACCTAAATAATTTATTTTTAAATATATTTGAAAGAAAAATATAATAAACATTTTTAAAGGCCAACATACAAATATGATCTACTTGGTGCACTCCAACTCATACGCAATTAAAAAAAACACACGTAGTACTACTTGAGTGTTCCATACGTAGTGTAGACTTCCAAAATCTTCCTTGCTCAATTATTTCCTTTTAAATCGTATTTGATGTCTTTTGTGAATGTTGCTTTAAAAAGGATTATTCCATCCAATGCATATTCGCCAATAAATTTCTGGTCAGATATGTGTTTCTTGTCAATTAAATTCATATTAACTTTCTCAAATGCAAATATACCAATAAGATTGACTTGATGCCGAAAATTCAGCAGATCATATTGTTTAAAGTGTCTAACTTGTGGAGATTTCAAACAACACCTTTAAAATAAAAACATATTATACCTCTATATAATGAACAAAAGAGGTCATATATAACACT
Organism: Saccostrea cuccullata; assembly: GCF_032062105.1. Taxonomy (NCBI): domain Eukaryota; kingdom Metazoa; phylum Mollusca; class Bivalvia; order Ostreida; family Ostreidae; genus Saccostrea; species Saccostrea cuccullata. Next base: position 1,043 of record NW_026938862.1, on the reverse strand, counting down.
ATTGTTATGAAATTGTCTTTCACAGAATAGTTTAGGATAAAAGTCTAGAATCAAGCGGGGATTTGGAAAACCCACAAAAATGTCTGTTCTTTCAGATTGTTTACTATGCATTTTGAGAAAGAATTTATCATCATTTATTTATTTGATGAGAAATAACTTCCTGGCATACAAAGTCTAACATTTTTAACAGTTATGTGAAAAATACAGACAATGCTAACACATGCAGGAAGGATGGTTGCAATTATATAATATTATTATTGTGGTTATCGTCTTTCAAATTCCCAAAGGACCAGTTTCTTTCTGAAAGTGTCGTTTTTCATTACGGGGGCTGTGTATTCCCTATTGTTTCTGCCATTCTTTTGTCCTAATAACATGTTCTTTCTTGTGTTGACATAACTTTCATATCAAATTATTGTTTTTTACATGCACCTTCAAATTGTAAAGATGTTGTTTGAAGATTTTTTTCTCGAAGAGTAAAAAATAAAAGATAAAGTATGCTACTTGCATTTTTCAAATGTCGGTCATGCAATTCCAGCCATATCTAGACAGTAAATCTGAGATCAGCTAGAAATGTAATACAAAACCCTGCTTATACATGTAATGAAAACAGAATTATGATAGTTTTTATCACTTGTCTGTGGTTTAAAACAGCGTTGATAACAATGATGGAGAAAATGGAAAAGAAAACGAATTTCACAGTCATACAGTAGCTCACATGAATAAAATTCTCTTTGTCTTTGACCATGTTAATCTACAAAAATATGGTGACTTCAAAAAACAATATATGTAAGCTACGCTCATAAGCTACTAGTATATGCCAAAAACAATCACACTTCTTTTTCTTTCAATAATAAATGTCAGACTATGTAGGAAATATGTGATTTTCAGTGTTTGGACAGGAAATGTTCTAAGCACATATTAATCCTTCTACATATTTAAGCAATAATGCAGGAATCATCATTTTTCAACATAGGAAAAACCTAATGTTCTACGTATAATATGTAACTATGATAAACTATTGAATGTGCTTTGCTGTAGTAAAA
>NW_026938861.1:0-8681 GCF_032062105.1 Saccostrea cuccullata | reverse complement strand
TTGAAGCAGTTTTCTTTTTAAGTACTTCTGTGTCCCATAGTGATTAGACATGCATGGAAGATGCTTTTAATGTGTTTAATTGTACCAGTCAAAGTGTCGGATGCTGCAATTTTAGCAAAGGAATGACCAGGTTAATGGTTTAATAAAGTTTATGGAAATTCAGCATAATTGTAATAATTTTTAGCAGAAAGATGAGTATCGGGTACATAATTCTATACCTGTCTTAAACAAGAAGTGATATTACTGTGTGAGAACTGGGCAATTATCATGTTATTTGTTCATGTCCATCAGGGGTGTGCAATTAGAAAAATCAATTACTAGCCCATGGGCTAGTGGCAGCTATAAAGTTACTAGCCCCAAGTGAAAAGTTACTAGCCCAAATATAGGTGCAAAAATTGAAATAAAAAAAACTATTTGTTGAAAAGAAATTAATTGTTGAAAAAGTCAGGGTACTGAGGTCATTCTTTTTAAAATTAAAGTTAAATTCTCACTATGAAATTAAATCATGTATAAATTATAATAAAAGAAGATTAAAATGAATTTAAATAAATTATCTTCCATTTTTCTGAACCAATAATTGCACTAGCTCATTTAGAATGAAATTTAATTCATTTTGTTTTCTTCTTAAATCATTAAATACACTATAAATATATAAAAATATAAATATATATACTATGTGACCATAAAACACTTATCTGTCAGTTTATTGAGTGATTGTATATAATTTAATGAGAAATCTGCATGTATTTACCATAAACAAAAGAATAGAGGAAATTCGGATTAGGAAAAAACGATCGTTTTTGGAAGTAAATAAGTCAGGTAGTGCTGCAAAACAGATAAGATTAAGGAGATTTATTGAGAGTAGGAGCATGTTGTCAGAAAAAAATTTCACTGGTTGGGAATTTAATATTAAAAACGAGTGAAAATACAGGTTGAGCTTTTCATGTGTTCGTGTGTAGTTATAATTTTTAATACTGTAAATCACTTTTTATTCGCGAGAACTTTATTTTCGCGTAATTACGCGAGAGGTTATGCTCGCGAAAATTTCATTCACGCGTATAATAGAATTCCTAAAGATTATATAGAGCAATGACCACAATTCGTGAAAATTTTGTCTCGCTTCCCGTACCAAACATTCTAACAAATGCTCATGAGCTGCTCATGAGACTCACATGAGAATCAAGTAAGAATTGTATGCAAATTAGGTAGAATTGGATTTTGCTCATGTGCAGATTGTTAGTCTTTGTTAGGGAAGAAAATACTAACCAAAATGCACATGTGCAAAATTATGCTCACCTCAATGCTCATGAGCAAAAGTCTATTCAATTTGCTCACCTAAGAACAGCCTAATTCAAGATATAGCATTGGTAGTGATTTTTCTAAGTTCAGTTTTCTCACGTGAGCAAGAGGTGAGCAAGAGGTGAGGAAATTGGACATAGGCAAAATTCAGTATTACAAGAACCAAAACCAAAGAATTACAAGTCTCAATTCCTCACGTGAGGCTCACGTGAGGAAATACAATACTTTGACACTCTATGTGGTCCAAGCTTTCCCAAGCCTTGATTACTAATTGACCATGTGTTAAGTGTTAGCACTTCCTGATGATAGCATCACAAATGATTGGGGACCAGGCAGGAATATCTCAATTTCTTGAGCTTCTAATCTTCATATTCCCATCAATTTGAAAATGCTTTCCTCTACTTAAACAACCTCTTGTGTCCCTCACTGTTACTTAAGGTGGGGCAGTATCCAATGAGGAGAGCCAGTTAGGATTTGTGCGCCTTCTCTGCAGACCAGTTCAAAATTTCAAGACAAAATGTTTGTGAAGGATGTTGAAAGTACATTATATATGGATTAATACAGTGAAGAACTGAAATATGCTTTTTGAAATACTTGTCATCACCATATTGAACTAGATGCCAACCTTTAAAAGTTACAAATGTATCCAGTTTGTCCATGGGATGAGGAAATGATTAAAGATCAATTAGATATTACCAATGGTGTAGCCACAATGAAGGAAAATTTCGAAGATATCGCAGCTGATCTAAGGATAGGGTAAGTGCTTTGAAATTTAATATTTAATGCAGAATGTTATCAGGAATTAATGTTTAATTAAGAACTATGAATATGGTAATTAACAACAGATTAGGTCAGAGTGTACAATTGACAGCCTCAATGTGGTATTCTATTATGAATCATGCACATGTATTTAAGTTGCTAATTAAATATTGATGCATATGATTTTTCTATTGACTGGCACTGGCTTTTCATGATCAAGAGAACCTTGAAAATATACTAACTTAATTGTTATAACTTCAAAATTTTTTGCAGATAATTTAAAAGTTGGAATCAAAGGATCTGCAGATTAATTACGGACCCTAGCTGAGCTTGCAAACATGACAGAGTTCTGATGTTCGCACTCATATAAAGGAAATGCAAGGAAAAAGAATGGAACAGGATGAATTGATTATGATTCTTATGACCACTGGATTATTATTTTAAACCCAAGTATGACTGCCACTCATAAATTCAGCAAAGGCAGAAGCATCTACTTGCCTCCAAGACAACTTTTATCCATCTAGTACTAGTGCAGTTACAAATGTTGACTGGACATTTACATTGGATGTTCTATGTTAATCTACTGGAAATGAAACTATTGGATAATAATGCCTTGATTGATGTGTACTGTACATAATTATGATAATTTAATTTAAATTTTTATTTCAATTTAATTTCAACTTTTATTTTATTTTTAATTTTATTTCTACTGAAATGAAGTTCACCAAACATAATCATGCATGCATCAATTTACATGTACATGTTGCTCAAGAGTATTTAAAATGTAATTGATGAATCAAATTTTAAAATTACATAATTATATAATGTTTGTAATCTGAATTTTGTTCTATTTTTGCTTGTTCCAAGTGAGCAATTTTTGCACATGAGTCTCATGAGCCTCATGAGACTCATGTGAGCAATATTCTAGGTGAGCAAAATGATTCCTCACGTGAGCAAAAAATGCTCAATTGCAGAACCCTGCTCACGTGAGCATTTCACCTAATTTGCATGTTAAATTGCACATGAGACTCACATGAGCAACTCAGGTGAGGAAATCTGGTTAGTCCTCATGTGAGCTGCTCATGAGCAAATTGTGAGAATGGTTTGGTATGGGTTATAAAGATTCAATGACTATCTCGCGAAAATAATGTGTCGCGAAAATTAAGTGATATACAGTAGCCCGATGGGCTACCTCCATGCAGAAAATTACTAGCCCGACCCCAAAAAGTGGTAGCCCCGGGCGTCGGGCGATGCTAATTGCACACCCCTGTCCATCCCTCTGTCTTTATAACTGACCTTTCAAATCTGGCTCAAATATTAGAATTAAAATATGAAGTGTATAGATAGAGTAATCCATTTTTTCCCTTCCACTCTTGGAACTGTTTACGATTTTTAAAACATGTTGTTTATCCCATGCCATGCTGCACCAATATGTGAGGAATAGGTGAAAGAGGCAAAAATTTCTTTGTATACAGAAATATACAACGAAAAGAACTTTCTTTTTATCAAATTGCCTTATTTCAAATTTGCCCACAAGCAACAAGAGAAATAAAACAATGACAGAGTTTGATCCTGGACTTGTGATTGTAGGGATGAGGAGAGGCTTCGTTTGGTACATGAGAGCTTGCGGGCTGCTGAGCAGATGCTGCGGCTACTGAGAGAGGAGACGGAGGTAAACATTAACAGTCTATCACAGCTCGTGTCCTGTGTACAAAAATAGTTTGTATTTTTATGAGAATAAATTATGTGAAATTCATAAGCACTCCAGTGAGATTTTTTAAATTAACTATTTACCTGGTACATAGTTTATTTTAGATTAGATAGGATATGCCTTTGCGTCAACGTGATTTTGTTAATGTGATTTATTACCTTGAATGGGAGAGAACAATGATGTCATTATATGACGTCATAATGTGCATTGCTTTAACAAACTGTGGGTACTAAGTATGTATATGAAAATCAATTTGAACTTTCTCTGTACATGAAATAATTAAAGAACTTATGAATTTTATTAGCTCATTTGCATAGAAATATCCATATTTAGCCTCAACTCACTTGCGTTAACAATGCTGTGGAAGGGCCACACCCTTATTGGGGGGGTGTTAATTCAGAAATACTGAAATTTTGTTGGCATGTTTTAAAAATCAGGGGCTAGCTCTTCTCAATTTAGATATAATGTGCCAAAAAAAGTTGAAACTTCTGAGGAAAGGTCTAAGATAGTGTTTAAGATTCAAAATGGACAATCAAAGTTTTACATGTTTTACAAAGGAATATATTTGGAAAGTCTTTAAAAAATCTTCCTCCCAAACACAACAAAGCCATAATAAGTCATATTTATATAGAAGCTTCCTTAGGCAGTGTAAATTCATGACCCCCTGTGATAGGGTGAGGCCACAATGGAAAGTTAAAATTTTACCCTAAAGAATATTTATTGAGCAATAAAAATCAAAGTCATGTTTACCTAATTACAGTACCTGGCCATAAGTCTGTCATAAAAATGGCTGCTGAAATATCAAAATTCAGGAAGCCATTTTTTTTTCTTTAGCGCTGGTAAATAAATCGCTCTATGCAAGCTGCTGTTGAATAGTTCCTTTCTATAGAGTGTATACAATAATTCTATGACGTCATTTTATAAAAGTGACGCAATATCTGTCAAATATTTAGCAACTGACAAGATGGCTACTAAAGGTAAACAAATGTCTACCCCTATGAAAAATGCGATAATAACTATGTCTGAGAGTGGATACACCCAACAGGACATAGCAGCTATTCTTTCTGTGAGCCAGTCTGGGATTTCCAAGTTTCTCAAGCGATACAAGACGCGCGGATCCAGCGAAAATAAGCATCGAAGCGGTCGACCTAGAAAAACTGATGTACGAGGAGATCGTAAGATACTTCGATGTGTGAAACTCAACAGACGGCAAACTTTGGGTGAAATAACTGATGAAGTGAACTCGAAGTTACCAAGTTCTATCTCTTCACGGACGGTAAGAAGACGGTTGCGATTTTTAAACTTTACAAGAAGGAAAACCAGGAAGACCCTTACAATTCGATCTGTAAACCGCACCCGCCGTGTAAATTGGTGTCGAGGGAAATTACATTGGACAGTGAATAATAATTGGAAAAAGGTGATTTTCAGCGACGAAACCCAGGTTGTGATTGACCAGAATAAGCGCGTTTACATCTGGAGAAGACCCGACGAAGTATGGCGACCAGAGTGTCTTGGCGTCCGTGGAAACGGAAAGTACTCGGCGATGTTTTGGGGGTGTATTACTCACGAAGGAATCGGAACATTTACAGAGGTAGATGGGAATATTAATTCCCAAAAATACATTAACATTTTGGATACAAATTTATGGCCAGTTATTTTGCGCCATTTCCCGAATGGTGACTATTTATTTCAGGATGATAATGCACCGGTCCACTCCTCTAACGCAACAAAATCATGGAAAACTGAAAACGATATTAAATGTCTTATTTGGCCATCACAATCTCCAGATATCAATGTAATTGAAAACGTGTGGAGAACCATAAAAATACGTCAAGAGTCAGAGACAGGTACACAATATTCATAATCGTGAAGACCTCATCTTGAAAGTAAAGGAAATATGGTGGTCCTTGCCTCAGCACTACATTCAGAGTCTGTATGCTTCAATTCCAAGGCGAATTCGACAAGTTATTAAATCTAAGGGTCATGCAACTAAATACTAGAGATAAAAAGGTAAGTGCTTAATATTTATAGAATTTTTTTTATTTTTGAATTTTGCGTTCACGTTGTTCACGTTACGTTACGTCAGCCATTTTATGACAGACTTATGGCCAGGTACTGTATGTTCAAATATATGTCTTAATATATATATAATATATACATTGAAATAAATGAAGCCCTATAAAATGTTTTTATACTATTTTAGTGTGAGGAAGAGGCCCCTCTGATGTTCGTTGAGGAGCCCAGGAAGCATGTTTGGCTTCAGTCCCCTGCAGCCTGCCCCCCTGAGACCTCTCTCCCGGACACCCAGGCCGAGTTTAGGGCAATGCACCAGACAGACAGAGGTAGGAAGTCTTGAAATATTAATGTTACAAATGATTGAGAGAACACATTTCAGGGTTTTCTACAGACATCGAGTTTAAGTTGCTTTACCACTGGAAATCAATTTTTTTTCAGAACACATTACTGTATTTTAATCAATAACAGTAAATCATTTTTAGCTGGGCTTATTGCCGGCTTATGTGATCCTGTTCAAGGCAGGATGTTGACCCCATAGTCGCCATTTTAAAGTTACATGCAAAAATATAGTTCTTACTCTCAACTGCTTTTGAATCCAAACGCTAAATAAAGCCAAAAAAAAAAAAAATAATAAAATGAAGTTTTATCTATATAAAATAAACATTAGTAGTAATGACTTTGAAAACTTCATAAGTCAAAAAACATAGTTCATTGGTGTAATCAGTGTTACCGTAGTTCTCTACACATAAGAGGTAAAGCAGGAGAGGGAACCAGACTGGCCTGTTTGTTTACATTCAGCTGCAGCACCAGATTAATTATGATTCTGACAAAATCAAACCTTGGTATTACATGTTGGATTGAAAAACACACTGTCAGTGTCTTATCATTTTTAGCTCACCTGAGCCGAAGGCTCAAGTGAGCTTTTCTGATCACATTTTGTCCGTCGTCCGTCCGTCCGTCCGTCTGTCCGTCTGTCCGTCTGTCTGTCTGTCCGTCTGTAAACTTTTCACATTTTCGACTTCTTCTCAAGAACCACTGGGCCAATTTTGACCAAACTTGGTACAAAGCATCCTTGGGTGAAGGGGAATTTAAATTGTTAAAATGAAGGGACATATCCCCTCGCAAGGGGAGATAATCAAGAAAAGACAAAAATAGGGTGGGGTCATTAAAAAATCTTCTTCTCAAGAACCACTGGGCCAGTAAAGCTGAAACTTATGTGGAAGCATCCTGGTATAATGTAGATTCTAAATTGTTCAAATCATGACCCCCGGGGGAAGGGCGGGGCCACAATGGGGAATCAAAGTTTTATATAGAAATATATAGGAAAAATCTTTGAAAATCTTCTTCTCAAGAACCACTGGGCCAGAAAAGCTGAAACTTATGTGGAAGCATCCTGGTATAGTGTAGATTCTAAATTGTTCAAATAATGACCCCCGGGGGAAGGGCGGGGCCACAATGGGGAATCAAAGTTTAATATAGAAATATATAGGAAAAATCTTTGAAAATCTTCTTCTCAAGAACCACTGGGCCAGAAAAGCTGAAACTTATGTGGAAGCATCCTGGTATAATGTAGATTCTAAATTGTTCACATCATGACCCCCGGGGGAAGGGCGGGGCCACAATGGGGAATCAAAGTTTTACATAGAAATATATAGGAAAAATCTTTGAAAATCTTCTTCTCAAGAACCACTGGGCCAGAAAAGCTGAAACTTATGTGGAAGCATCCTGGTATAATGTAGATTCTAAATTGTTCACATCATGACCCCCGGGGGAAGGGCGGGGCCACAATGGGGAATCAAAGTTTTACATAGAAATATATAGGAAAAATCTTTGAAAATCTTCTTCTCAAGAACCACTGGGCCAGAAAAGCTGAAACTTATGTGGAAGCATCCTGGTATAATGTAGATTCTAAATTGTTCACATCATGACCCCCGGGGGAAGGGCGGGGCCACAATGGGGAATCAAAGTTTAATATAGAAATATATAGGAAAAATCTTTGAAAATCTTCTTCTCAAGAACCACTGGGCCAGAAAAGCTGAAACTTATGTGGAAGCATCCTGGTATAATGTAGATTCTAAATTGTTCAAATAATGACCCCCGGGGGAAGGGCGGGGCCACAATGGGGAATCAAAGTTTTATATAGAAATATATAGGAAAAATCTTTGAAAATCTTCTTCTCAAGAACCATTGGGCCAGAAAAGCTGAAACTTATGTGGAAGCATCCTGGTATAATGTAGATTCTAAATTGTTCAAATAATGACCCCCGGGGGAAGGGCGGGGCCACAATGGGGAATCAAAGTTTTATATAGAAATATATAGGAAAAATCTTTGAAAATCTTTTTCTCAAGAACCATTGGGGCAGAAAAAGTGAAGCTTATGTGGAAGCATTCTGGGGTAGTGTTAATTCTAAATTATAGGAATCATGACCCCCGGGGGAAGGGCGGGGCCATTATAGGGAATCAAAGTTTTACATAGAAATATATAGGAAAAATCTTTGAAAATCTTCTTCTCAGGAACCACTGGGCCAAAAAAGCTGAAACATATGTGCCCATGGAAGGATCATGGGGTAGTGTAGATTTCAAAATGTCTAAATTATGATCAGTGGGGTAGGGTGGGGATGCTTTATGTATTACAAGGGGGAAATCTGGTAAAGAACAGAATGGTCAAAGCTTCTCAGGTGAGCGATGTGGCCCATGGGCCTCTTGTTATTGATAGTTTTAAAATATTTTTTTAATCAGAATATGAACATGATTCATGTAAGAAATCCATTCTACTCTGTAAATGAGCCTGGCTCACACTGTACTTCTGAGTATTTTGATTTAGCTCACCTGAGCGGATGGCTCAATTGAGCTTTTCTGATCACATTTTTTTCCATTGTGTGTTTGTCTGTCTGTTT
>NW_026938860.1:0-8869 GCF_032062105.1 Saccostrea cuccullata | reverse complement strand
TTGCTTATCGTTTACTATCGGCAAAACGACAGGTCCCCTTTTTTGGAACATTTAATTTTACTTATCGCATTAAAACGAACTCTACACAGTACGTATTATATATTATTAAGGTGAAATGCATTTTTGAAAACGGTTGATGCATGAGTCTAGTTTCATTGATATTTTATGCAACCAACATTTACTAAGGGAATTGATACAGTTTAAAAAGCGTATCGTTTTTGTTCGATTTTCATCCAACTATGAGTTTTAAAAATATTCTCGACTATTGTCTCCATTATTTCGACGCATGCCTTTTTCACACACATCGAAGCGGTTTGATGATCAAGACTCATTTCCATTGCTAACTTAAGACATTTCCCGGGCGACAATTGATGGTTGTATCAATGTTTTCTTGTTGTTATATTTTGATTGTGCAGGGGAGAGTCAGAGCGGAGGCCATATTGAAAAGTGAAAATTCAGCGACACCAGCTGGTGTCGCAAATCTGTCTACCGTTTACACAATTTTATTTCGCGGAGCTCACTCCCGAGACGCGAGAAATTAGTAAAGGGATGATTATTCTACAACTGAATCGTCATTAAAAGGATGAAAGCGCCATTTAAACGGCCTTATCGACGACAAATGATGCATCACTTGAATTAGGTTGCCTTCTAGCCACTCGACGCCTATGCACATGACGTCCCACACGAACAAACAAACAAACTATTGTACGTGAAAATATCTTGTGTGGTGTTAATTCGGTTTTTTCCTCATATAAGCATAGAACTCGTTTTTGTTAGTTGATTTCCCTGTCAAGTAGGGTTTTCAGTAGTCTTTTTGGACGATTCTTAATTGGTACGTACAGTCCGAGCATATTTTTCATCTAAAGAATGCTGAAAGCCTCTAAAATAATATATTGTAAATTACATTCAAACGCTATCATTAGTAGTTTAAAAAAAATTGTGACTCATTTAAGCTTTTCAATCGCGTATACCTTACACCTAAATAGTCCATATACAATTCATAATAATGTATAACAAGAGGCCCAGGGGCCACAGCGCTCACCTGAGCACATCGGCTAGGAAAAAGCACACATCAGATCAGAACTGAAAGTTTACTGAGGTGGGGGGGGGGGGCGGGGGCTTGAATTTTAACCCCCCCCAGGGGTTCATGATTTGAACAAACTAGAATCTACACTACCTGAGGATGATTTCATATAAATATCATTAATCATGGATTTGAAGTACTTGAATAGAAGATTTTAAAAGGTATTCCTATATATCCCTATGTTAAACTTGGTTCGGCCATTTTGGCCCCACCTTAATCCCGGGGGTCATGATTTCAACAAACTTGAATCTACACTACCTGAGGATCATTGCACATGAGTTTCATCTTTCCTGGCCCAGTGTTTCTTGAGAAGAAGATTTTTAAAGATTTTTCCTATATATTCCTATGTAAAACTTTGATCTGCCATTTTGGCCCCACCCTAGCCCCGGGGGTTATGACTTGAACAAATTTGAGTCTACACTACCTGAGGATAATTTTACATGAGTTTTATCTTTTCTGTCCCAGTACTAGTGGTTCCTGAGAAGAAGATTTTTAAAGATTTTTCATATATATATATATATATTCCTATGTAAAACTTGGGTCGGCCATTTTGGCCCCACCCTAGCCCCGGGGGTCATGATTTGAACAAACTAGAATCTTCACTACCTGAGGATGATTCCACATGAGTTTCATCTTTCCTGGTCCAGTGGTTCTTGAGAAGAAGATTTTTTAAAGATTTTTCCTATATATTCCTATGTAAAACTTGGGTCGGCCATTTTGGCTCCAATTTTCAAACTTGAATTTACCTGAGGATGATTGCACATGAGTATCTTTCCTGGCCCAGAGGTTCTTGAGAAAAGATTTTTTAATAATGCCATTAATTGTTCTCTAATTCATAATTATCTCCCCTTGGAAAAGGGCGTGGCCCTTCATTTGAACAAACTTGAATTCCCTTTACCCAAGGATACTTTGTAGCAAGTTTGGTTGAAATTGGCCCAGTGGTTCTTGAGAAGAAGATGAAAATGTAAAAAGTTTACGACGACGACAACAACAACGACTACGACAACGACAACGACAGACAACGGACAAATTTTGATCAGAAAAGCTCACTTGAGCCTTCGGCTCAGGTGAGCTAAAAATCAAACGGCTTAATTTTTATACATTATTTTAGTGCGACATTTAGGAATTTAACTTGGATATTTCAAAGTGAATAAGTCGTCTATAACATATCAATTATCTTGCATTGACAGGGACAATGATTTATTCTCTTAAATGTACAAACATACATAGAGAGGAGGTAGGAAAAGGTACAAACACATACAAAGAAAAAAAAATACGTGCATAATAAACAGTACAAAATATCATGTTCAAGTTCAAGTCAATTATTTTCATCTATAGTTTGTTTGACAATCAATAAAAATTTTTTTTATGCTAGACAGTTTGTTGTTGTAAAAAGTTGCTTAAATTTCTCTATATTTGGTCTATAGGTGAGATAGTTTGAAATATATTTTAACCTAGCATCTTTAATTTCTTTTTGTGTACATTAAAAACATAATGGAATTTATTACCAATCTTATAGAGACCACATAAAGTACGAATCCTTTGTTCTCTTGGAATACCATACCCTCTCCCATTTTCAATAGGGAGTTTAAAGTTGCTACATCTAAATTTACTTCACAAAATTGAATATTTACTAGGTAGATTAACAAGGTATCTTTCTGGTTTTAGTATTTCTTTACAAATACTGTAATTTACACCCTTTGATGAGTTAAAAACATTTCTTTGCCAGTTTTGGATATTTTGGTCAACAAGTATTCTTTTTATTTCATTTTTTACCCATGCTACACTGTTCATCGGTTGTGTTGTCCATAAATAAGATAAATAAGATAATCCACAATCATCTAAAATATTTTCAACATAGATAGCCCAAGGCCTTGAAGCTAGTACATACATTTTTGTAGCAAATTTATCCATCGTTTTAGAAAAATGTCTCAACTTGATATTAATGATAAGTGGGAATCTGCAAAGTTCCCCATACACCATGTAATTTGGCGTTTTAGTGTTCAAACCTAGTATATATTTACAATATTTTAAGTGAAGTTTTTCGATTAAAGTATTTTTTTGTAAATCCCCATATTTCACATCCATACAACAAAACTGCTTGTACAATTCTGTCAAACAACTCCATCTGACAATCCATAGAAAGATTATGTTGTTTACATTTTGATATCACTCCACACATAGCTTTTACAGATTTATTGTATTGTTCTTTTATATTTTGATTAAAAGAACCTGATTTTGAAAAATATATTCCTAAGTACTTATCACTATCAACAATCTCTAGACTTAAACCATCATAGGTAAAATATGAATCCTGTGTTATTCGACCTCTTCCAAAAATCATTGTTTTTGTTTTGTCAACATTTACTTTTAACCGCCATTTCATACAATATTCATGAAAACAATTCAACAAACTTTGTAGTGACTCAGGGTTTTCAGCAAATAAAACAGTGTCATCAGCATACAGCAGAGTGAAAAGCTTAATGTATACATGAAGTTCATTCTCAATAATTTCAGATATTTCCTCTATACCAGTTATATCATTCATGTTGAGAAATGATTCTAAATTAAATAGAGAGAGAACAGAAATGGGGATAAATTTTCATGAATGTATCTGAAAGAACACCATTTACTTTAAGTTTTGCCTTGATACCCTCATACATTTTCTTGATTATTCTAAAACATCTTCCATCTATATTACAATCAAATAGCATTTTGTTCCAGAGTCCTATTCTCCATACAGAATCAAAAGCTTTTTCAAAATCAATAAAATTCCATAATTTTTACGAAATCCAGCTTGATTTCTTGTATTATTTTGAATTCTTCTGAATATCTATTAAGTTTATTATTTAAAATGGATGTAAATGTGATATTATGAAATCTATTTCTATATGTATTTAGTCGTTTTTATTTATTTTTTTCATATCGTTTTGAGAAATAAAATCTTAAAATTTGATTAACCAAAAGTTCTATTGCGCACCTGGATTGAGTTGCCTGAGTAAAGTTTTATTCTATGATTTCATTGGCTCTTTCATTTGATTGGTTATTCATATTTTTTCATCCAATAATACATTTTCATTATAAGTATAAATTTATCGCGCTTTACCTTGTATATCAGAGCAGTAATACGTTTTCCAGAAAGAAGTTATATTTTAAATCCAGTGTCCATCATACGCATCTTATGGTATGTAACTTGTATATTTGATTATGTGTTTCATTGCCATATAAAGATTTGATTTACGTTATTATTTTGATTGCAAACGTTTTACTTTATTGTATTTTTGCATTCAAAGTTGTAACTGAATTATAATGAGTCTGTTGGTTTCAATTTGAATTGTTTACAGAACACATTTTTTTCATAGAGTTCATTTTTTTTAAACATATACTGTTAGGTAAATTATCTTATATGTTATTTTCTCAATTTTTGTAATTTTGACATTATGTACTTTGTTTATTTTAGATCAATGCCTTTATTTCCTGAATAAATTATGAAAACATAACATCCGCCTTGCTGCTCGGTTACATAAATAACTTTCCAACACAACTAATTAAAGTCATTGGGCGATAATTTTTTATTCAGTATCATCACCTTTATTCTTATAGATAGGAATTATTTCACCACACAACCAATCGGAGGGGAAACAACCACTGTCAAGAATTTTGTTGAATATTTTTTGATAGAGGGGCACCATTATGTTGCATGAGCTTTTAAAATATTCATTGTATATGTCATCACTTCCACACGATTTGTTTCTTTTAAGAATTTTTATACTTTGCATTATTTCATCACAAGTTATCGGTTCATTTATAGACTCATTACACTGTACATTAGAGAGAATATCTATATCCTCATTTGAAAAAAACGTAGTCAGGTATTTCATTATCTTTTTCCGTATTTAAATCTTTTTAAAAAATCATATAATTCCTCAGCTGGAATGCCATATAAGACAGCCAACTGCTTACTGCCAACTGCTGACTGCTTACTGCCAACTTCCACACATATTTGAATAAATTTTATTTTTATATTGATATTTATGTAAATTTTTTAAAAAAGGCGCGGATCTATAGGACATTTTTTCCAAGAGGGTCAATCTGGTAAAAAAAAAATCCAACCCAGAAATTTCTTGACAAGAAAAAAAATACGTAAAGCCCTTTCCTAAATGTGAAAATATATTTCGGCCGGGGAGAGGGGGTTCTTATGCGTCATACCTTCAGGTGTATGACATTTTTCATACCAACTTAACACGAATCCACATTTTCGGTTGGGAAGGGGGGGGGTTCAAGGTTCCTTTTAGTTTATTTATTTTGTACATTAAATAACTTTTAGTTGAGTTAGTTTGTGCATTAAATAACTTTACAAATTTCAGAGGGGTGTTCCCCCCTCTCTCTAGATCTATGCATGTAAAACATTTTTTATTTGTACAAACAAAGAGATATAAATGTTTGATCGGCGTTTTCTAATTGGAGGGTCCAAGGTCAGTTAGATGGTAGTTCGTTTAGTTTATTTAACGTATAACTGTACAAATTTTAAATGTCCTCCCCCCAGATCTATGCATGTGAAACATTTATTATAACACACAGAGATATACATAGGAAAACAAATCAAAAAATAAACAATGTACTTTATCAACCGCATATAATCAATATTTCATAAGATAAAACATATTGGTCATTTTATTCAATTTTTTTTTACCAGCGTGACCCCCTTGGAAAAAATGTCCTGGATCCGTGCATTTTTTTCCCCTTTTTTGTAAAAATTCATATAAATATCAATACAAATATAAAATTTATTCAAATATGTGTGGCAGTTGGCAGTAAGCAGCTGACAGTTGGCAGTAAGCAGTCAGCAGTTGGCAGTAAACGGTTGGATGTCGTATATGGCATTCCATACTCAGCAGATACATTTACATTTTTTCTATTTTTTGCCCAGAGTTTATTATTTTCCAGTATTGTATCGGGTTTGTTGATTTTAGTTTTTTCAATTTTTCTTTCGTTTGATTTTTATGGTTATTTACACACATGTTCATTTTT
Organism: Saccostrea cuccullata; assembly: GCF_032062105.1. Taxonomy (NCBI): domain Eukaryota; kingdom Metazoa; phylum Mollusca; class Bivalvia; order Ostreida; family Ostreidae; genus Saccostrea; species Saccostrea cuccullata. Next base: position 2,754 of record NW_026938860.1, on the reverse strand, counting down.
TTTAAATATTTTTTTTCTTTACTATACATATCGTCTTTGAGATCTTTACTTCTATCTCTTGTAGCGTTTTTAGCCCTACGAAATGTTTGTCGTGCGTTGTAACATTCTATTGTAAACCATGGTTGGTGAAAATCTATCTTTTTCTAAAAATGCTACACGAATATTATCCTTTGTTAAAGGGCGTAAAACGATGAAGACTTTAAATTGGTTCTATATCTCTTTTTCTCTCAAGATGTTTCCTGGTATTTATGTTTTGGTCACTGACGTAGTTTGCACTAAAATCCACTTCATTTCTATCTGATTGTTATATGATACTTTATGAAATCCGTGTTCAGAATGATATTATTGTTTATAAATGAGGTACTACTTCCTCCTCGGTATACCTTACTCATGCAATTTCTTACCGTGTAAGCCAGGCATAACAATCCTTAAATGGTAAGAAAATTTTTTAAATTGATATTTATATATCTGTTATTCATTTAACATGTAACAAAAGTTTTACTATTATTGAAAATAATATTTTTCCTAGAGAAAAAAAAATAACCGGGTAATCTCTTGCAATGTTTCAGTCTCTGAACATTCGGTTTTTGACACGTGTGCCAGGTAAAGTTCTGATTTATTTAGTGACTTGTACTGTGAAGAAAACAGTACTAACTGAAATACATTTAGGTGTAAAATGGATTATTTCGTATTCAATAGATGTTCTCAAAAAATATAAATGTACCAACTTCTAAAATAATTTCCCATTAAAAAAAAAAACAAAGTAAGACCACATCGCTCACCTGATCACTGTGGCTAGAGGAAAAAGAAGCAAAATATCAACCGAATATTGAAAAGCTATGATGTATAAGTTGTCCAAAGGCTATCCCAAAATAGGGTGGGGGTTGATTTGAATTAACTTACTTTCATTTTTGACCCATCCTGCCCTGGATGTCATGATTTCAACAAATTTGAATTATCTCTACATGAGAATGCATCCATATAAAATACCGTTAACCAATCATGTTTTTGTTGTTCTTGAGAAGATTTTAAAAGATTTCTCCTATTCATTCTTGCATAAAATTTTGATCGTCGAGTTTGGTCTCACGCTGACCATGGAGGTCATGATTTGAACAAATTCAAATTTACACTACCTGAGGATATTTCTATTTAAATATGATCAATAATGGCTTTGTTGGTTTTTTTTGTTGAGATTTTTAAAGAATCTGTATATAAATTGCAATGTAATATGATCCTCATTCTGGCCTCATCCCAACTCCGGGGGTCATGATTTGACCAAACTTGAATTTACACTCCCTGAGGATACTTCCAAATAAATGTGACCAATCATGGCTTTGTTGTTCTTGAGGAGAAGATTTTCCCAAGTATTCCTATGTAAAATTTTGATTGTCTATTGTGGCCCCACACTATCCCCGGGGGTCATGATTTGAAGAAACTTGAATCTACACTACCTGATGATACTTCCACATTAGTTTCATCTTTTCCGACCCAGTGGTTCTTGAGAGGAAAATTTATAAAATATGCCAGCAAATTTTCAGTATAAAATATCTCCCCTTGAAAGAGGACATTGTCCTTCATTTGAACAAACGTGAATCCCTTTCACCTAAGAATGATTTGTGGCAACTTAAGTTGAAATTGGCTTGTGGTTTTGGAGAAAAAATCGAAAATGTGATAAGTTAAAAGACGGGCGGACAGCTAGACAGACAGACGGACTACGAACAAATTGTGATCAGAAAAGCTCACTTGAACTTTTAGATCAGGTGAGCTAAAAACAAAAGTCTTATTGGTATGAGACAAGTCAGCAATAATACGAACCATTGATAGGTATATTTGCTATTAAGGTCATTACAAAGACCACAGAATTTACAAAATGTGCTGGCTGAAGTCAAAGAAATCAAAGCAACATTGTTGAAATCCCCGTAAAATCAACTTATGTGTAAGTAGTTTGCCTCAGTTCAAAACTTATATTTACTGTAAAAATATTACATATTGTTCCATTGAAATGACGAAGTAATTGGCATAAAGTGTGTCCACTGGTTTTAAAAGAAATTCTTAAATATTTTCCTCTTTTACGAGGGTTGTCCCAAAAAGTCGTAGACAATGTTTTTAATTTTTTAATCATGCAACCAATGCTTACCAAATTTTGCAAAGGCATAATATAGTCAATGTTCTTTATAATAGTGAATTTTTAAATACATATCTTTCATATTAATAATATTAGGATGATTTATATGAAGGCCGATAAGGCCTGTCGGCGCACGGACAAAATTCGGAATAATTTACGCATAAAACTATTACATTTGCTTTTATTTCTTTAGTACTATGTAATACATTGAACTCAAATTTAAATCACTGAAACCAGAATAAAAATCTAAATATTGTGTCAAAATTTCATATAAATATCATTAGAAACAGACGACTGGTGTCATGATTTTCATAGTATCGTTGAAATTAAGTTTGATGAAAATGACGTCGTCAAACGCGTGGTCGTCGCACGGAGATGTAATAAATTGTGTTGGATATAGTTAATATACATCGGAGACGGGAAAAAAAAGAGTTAAGAAGTGACATTACACACCAGATTTTAATAAAGAAGTTATTTTTAAATTGCACGATATTCAATGAGAGTTTTTCTTCTATACCGAAAATAGTTAATTACGGCATGTAAGAAGTAGAGTAATGATTGTTAAATGCAGACAATTAGGGACAATCTGGACCGCGAACGACGTCAAGCAATTTATATTCTCTGCTGCC